>NW_007734598.1:72901-75427 GCF_000696425.1 Galeopterus variegatus | reverse complement strand
AAAAAAATTGAAATAGTAACAATCCCTATTCTTACTGAATTTGTAATTTATTGGGCAACAGGGGTTTGTTATAATTTTTTTGGCCTTCATTCATTGTTTTCCTTTTTTTCTCCAAATGGTGGAAGTCACTGCCTACCTAATTTAGACACATCCACACAAGGCCTAACTTACTACTGAGAACTTTGCAAAAACAAAAAAAAAAAAGAAAAGAAAAGAAAAGAAAAGTTTGCTCTCTGGTTATAAAGTGCCCTAAACATATCCCTAATGATATCATTTCTAAAGAAAATTAGGAAGTTCTTCAAATACTTGTGCAATGAGTTCAGTTTTGATGAGTTCAGTTTTGATGAGTTCAGTTTTGGCAATGTTGGCAATCAAGAGATCCTTCAACTCGTTTTTAACAAATTTCCCCATGGAGTGAGCAATATCCTTGCAGTGACTTGCATGGATCATGCACCAACCATGAGTTCAGTTTTGGCAATGTTGGCAATCAAGAGATCCTTCAACTCGTTTTTGACAAATTTCCCCATGGAGTGAGCAATATCCTTGCAGTGACTTGCATGGATCATGCACCAACCACCATCACCGTGGACTGTGGGCTTGCTCTTCCCTCTCACAGTCTCACAGCAGTGTTCTCTGGGGTTCCATTTCCTGAAAGCTATTTGTACCCCATACTAAACAGCGATCAAAAAGCGACCCTGGAAATCGCAGGCCTCTTGCATTATTGTGCTTATCTTGATTTCCTGAGAGGGACTCCTGGGATTTATTTCTCTCCATATAGGCTATAAAACTGTAAAGATCTGAGCTAATTGTGTTGCATCCTCTGTTGGCGCTGGGCTCTGGAGTAGGTTTTCTGATCAGAGTCTGCTGCCTCTGGGGCAGAACTGAGGACAGCACCATCTTATCTGATCTGCCAAAGAGAGACTGGGATCAAAGTGCCTGCGATATTTGCATTCACAAAGTATAAGACACAATTAACTTGCAATTTTGCAAGTCCTTTTAGATTTATTATTCTATTTAAATGAGGTAAGCAGTGAGGATGTCTGAACTGTTGGGATGGGGCTGAGAAGAGGGGGTGGTTATAGAGATGTAAGCATACCCATGGGGAAGTCTAAGCACATAACCAGTGTAGAGAGCTCCCAGGGAGGTGGCTGTCTCATTATAACCACACCCCCTGGAGTTGCTTTACAGTCTGCATAAAACTTTGCTCAAGAAAATAAGGGAGGGTGTCATTTTTAGTTTAGAAGGAAGATGAAGCTGATGGCTGAAATTCTGGCATCCTCCTGATCATCTTGTTAAATAATGGCTTGAAATTTTCCTCCTTAAGTAAAAATGCTAGATTGGGGATGTTCCCTTTCAGCAAAAGTATAATAAACTTGGGGTTAAGATAAGGGAATTTATTGGGCAATCCATCTAGAAATTATTATTGAATGCTTATAATATATGGTGCTGAACCAGCCTACCCTCACCCCTCCACTCCCATGTGTGTTGCCAAAAAGTTTAAAGCAAATACTTTCCCTCAATAGATTTATCATCTAATGGAAAAAACATGCTATAGTCAAATAAAAACCACAACTCTTAGTGTTTTAGAGTATTTAAAATTTTCTAAATATTTTTACATACATGGTCTCATTTGAGCCATAATTCCAATAGCATATTATTATCCTCATTTAGCAACCATAAAATTTAGACTGGAAACAGCAAATGATTTCCTTAAAGTGACTTGTCTAGCAAATGATGGAGTCTAATCTGGAAAGAGAACCTCTGTTGGAAGTGCTTTTTACTTTTTGGTTTTGTTTTTCCCTGCAACCATGCTTTGCCTTATTCCTAATTAGCCAGAACAGGTGAAATCCAGGCCAGGATGATGATCCTCCAAAGTTCACCAGTTTTCTGCTGTTGTCTCTTGTCCTCGTGGCAAATGACCACACAGAGGAATACTCCAAGCAAATGAAAGTTTCTCAATTTCTACTTCTTAATTTTTATGTAACCCTTTGGTCCCTATCCCATCCGATTTTTAGACCTGATCTAGAATGAACCTCATGTGAAACCAGAAAACATTATTTTTAATGCTCAAAGCCTAGATTTAAAAGTTGTTTAAGCAGCCTGAGCATTTCTCCTGCTGTCAGCCTGTGCCCTTATTCCAAAGGAGCAGCGAGGAGGATCGCACTTCTCCCAACAGCAGTCTCTCATGCTGCATCTGCAGCTTGGCAAAGAGTAAGGATGAGAAATTCAAAAGTGCATTCCAAAAAGACAGCATGAATATAAAGCATGAAGGTCACAAGAGGGTTTACATCATTCTTCATTCTAATAAAGGCTCAGCCCCCTAGCATTCCTTTAGCAAAACCTGTCTCTGCCCTTCTTTCCGCAAACACTTTATCCTTCAATATCTGAGTTTTTAACTCATATAAATTTACTGTTTGTTTAAAAATAAAATCTGATTGCATTAGAAAGCAGGGCAAATGGTGCTGATCTATTGTTCCTTTTATCCTGCTTAATGGATTTCAGCCACAGGATGAAAGAAGGTGTCAC
>NW_007734598.1:70640-72011 GCF_000696425.1 Galeopterus variegatus | reverse complement strand
ATGTTAGAAGGAGAAAGAGGCTTTCCTCATCTTCCCTGCTTAATCCATCTGATTTTTCTTTTCAAATGCCAAGTCCGCAGTTCCTTTAGATAAAGGGGTTATGACCGTTCTATCTCTTAGATATCCTGGGAGATGCCTCAAACAATGACAAATCATTTCATGTGGGTAACAGAAATCTGGAAGTGCTCTATCTGGTAAAACTACACAGATGCTTTACAGTTTCAGAAAAAGAAAACCTTTCTATTTCTTTCTGTGACATGCACAAGGAAGTGGTCTACCATTTGGCCAACTTTACACATATAATTATATATCTATTCAAGGATCAGGGTTTAGTGTGGACAGAGAAGGGGTGCATTCTGCCAAGTCTTGACTTACAAAAAATAGGATGGGTTTTGCAAAATTTGCTAGACATTGTTTTGCTTCTTTCTTTTGTTTTTCTTGGTAAAAATTATCATGGCATTTCCCTTGACCACATTATTCAGTGTAAAGATTTAGTGTGGGTATTGGGCTAATAATAATTCCTTTTGATTCTTTTCAGTTATCTAGCATGGCTCTGACATACAATAAAAAGGGGAATATTGATTGAAACTCTATGATTCAATAAAGACAAGCTTAGATGAAAAATTAAGGTAATCAAAGCTCAAGGTGAAGATTCTGATGACAGCAAAGCAGAAGAGGAGATAACTGAGATAATGGGCAATTACCTTTGGATGGACACACCTCTGGATCCTTTTCTTAACTTGGCATTAAATCATATTGGCCACTTCTTTTTACATCCCAGAATTAGCATATCCACACTATTTTTTTTTTCTTTTTTTTACTTTCTTTTTAAGGATATGTTTGTAAATGAATTGTTAGAAAGCAATTCTCTGGGCTGAGCACAAAGTATCCCATGAGTAAGAAAATCACTGGCTTGTTGAAAGCTCCAGGTGAACCAGGTCAAAATAATCAAGAGCACAGCAGGACATGGGCTAGTAGGGGCCAGCAGCCACTAATGAGGCACACTGCGGAGGGAGAGATTGGGCTGTTAAATTGGTGGAGAGAATGAGCTCCTAGGTCACAGAAAAAAAAAGGAAATGACGTGAAAGGAAAGCTCACTCAGGGATTTTCCTTGGGAGAAAAATTGTAGAAACAAAGACTAAAAGGTGCAGGGTGTGGCTCAGAAAATCAGGGAAAGAGAAGAGTCTTGTCAAATTCAGTTATAAAAATGTTAACATCAGAATAGAAATTAAACTGAGAACTGAAGATACAGGGTGATTTCCCCATTGTCCTGTGCCTTGTCAGGAAGATGGAAAGAGTCCGTCTCATCATCTGAAATTATTTTAGGGAGAATCTTTTTTTAAATAAGTCGAGTCGAGTCCCCCCCCCCCC
>NW_007734598.1:67949-70116 GCF_000696425.1 Galeopterus variegatus | reverse complement strand
GGCCCCCCCCCCCCCCCCCCCATTGCTTAAGCCTCTCCCTTGTGGTATATGTTCTTAACAGTATCATCTTACAGCTGTCTATAGCTTTACCACTTACAGGACACTTTCCTGTACATTATATCACTTATTGCCTCTAAAGGAGTACTATCCGGATTTCTGAGGAGCTATTTGGGACAACACTGCTTCAGCTCATGACCCAACCATCCAAGTTCAAGTTCAGAAACTAAGCTCAAATCTCTGTGAGAACATTAAAAGACATAGGACTAAAATGCAAAGTGCTTGAGTTTCAGGAAGAGTGTTTTTAATCCTGCCAAAGGTTGGTGTAGGGAAAGTGAAGGAAAATGGTCAGGGTCCCTCAGATGTTCAGAATCTTGCCGAGCATTTGATGTATATATGCAGGTGAGCCCAAGTGTTCCTTGGTTATTGTCTAATGTAACTGCACACATGCACCCAATTGTCCTGGGTTATGGACTTAAGTATAAAGGACGAGTGGCTCTGATCCACAGCAACCCCATCTCCCAGGATGCCCATGGGGAGGGTGCTACTGCTGCTGGAGGCTGTTGCTGCAGGCTGTTGCTGCCAGTGTCCCTGGGACCCTCCAGGAGGCCACCGCTGCCACTGCTGCTACTGCTGCTGTAAGCTGCTGCTGCTGTAGACTGAGGTCGTGTCATCTGCCAGTGGCTCCTGGGTTCTTTCCCAATTACTGAGCTTGTGGACCTGTGTGTGAGGGGTCTGGTGACCCAGTCTGTACAATGAGTTTGAAGGGTCTGTGAGCCCTGGCCCTGACAATACAAATGGAAAACTGAAGCATTTCAGCTTCAGTTATGAGTTGCCTACCTATACCATTGGTGTAGTCACCCTAGCAATGAAGTGGGTGTGATCTGAATGGTAGAACATTACATCAGAGCTTCAAATTGTGTTTCCTTTTTCACAAAGATACCTCTACTTCCCCATTACACAGACTGAGACACTCAAACTGTCAAGGAGACCCTGGGTAGGGAGACCTCTGAAATTTGCTGGTAAAGGCTGTTACTTAGAAAGGTAATATATTTAAATCACAATTAAAATTTTGATAGTTTGGAGGTCAAGTAACTATTACCAAAAGATGGGTGGAATAGGTGCATATACTCAGAGTCCTTAGGATGTTATCATCAGGCTCAGAGCCTAAGTTTTTAGAATTAGACTGCTCGAATTTAAATCTTAACTCCATCACTTAGCAGCTGTGTATACTTGGGGGGAAAAAGCTACCTGTCTGTTTTCTTATTGAAATAAAGGGAATAGTGTCTCATCAGTGGTGGATTGTTGAAGTTATCAATATAAAATCATGTAAAGCAATTAGTACAGGGCCTGGTGCACAGTAAGTGTTCTTAACTGTTCAGTGGTGTCGGGCTGGGTCACAGACCCTGCATATGCAGACTGGGTCACAGACCCCTCATATGCAGGCCACGAACTAGGTAATTAGAAAGATCCTGGGAGCCATTGGCAAGTTGACATGCTTTGTTTGGATGTGAGCTCAACCCCCCAGTGGATCAGAGCTGTTATCTTTTATACTAGAGTCAGATAACCAAGGAACACCTGGGTGCACATGCGCAGTAAACATATTTACATCAGACAGGCTGAGTCATGCTCAGCCTGATATGAGGTGAGGGAGCCTGACCAGTCTGTCTCCATTTTCCTCATAAGTAGTTAATAATAACTTGTGAAGCTGGACCAATAGCTTGCCCTCTTTTTATGTATCTAAATGATTCCGTGGACTAGGGTCATGATTCTTAAACTTTAGTGGGCATCGGAATCACCCTTAGGGCTTGCTAATGCATAAATGGCTGGGTCCCACCCCCAGAGTTTCTGATTCATTAGATCCAGGATGGAGCTTGACTATCCCCTCCACCCCACCCTATAATACTTAACAGAATCTCTGACCCTGGCTTAAGTTTTTTTTTTTTTTTTGTAGTTGTTTGTTTTTAAGCTCCCTTGTGTTTTTGCAGTGCAGCCGATGTTGAGAACCACTAAAAAAAACATCGTGGCTAATGAAAGAGAAATCTTTTATTTAGCTAGCCCAAATAATGGCTTGATTCCCAGTTTCACAGAGTGTTAGAAAGGTAGTGTTTGGATAAGAAAGATGGACCCAACTATATGCTGCCTACAAGAGACTCACCTCACCCATAAA
>NW_007734598.1:64648-67721 GCF_000696425.1 Galeopterus variegatus | reverse complement strand
GACTGGGAATAGAGATTCATTTATTAATTCACCTGGGAGTTGTACACAGATAAAATGTAGTTGTTTGCATTTCTATGAGAGCTTAGGGCAACTTTCCTTTTGAAAATTGCAATTTGTGGTCCCAAGTCTGCATTTCTTGTTGTAGAGCTTAATTAAACAATAAAAGTTAATTTCCATCAACAGCTTTACCTTCTCTTCTATCCACACACACAACTATTTTTTGGCAGCTATATTTTTTTCTATTACACTTTTTTTTGAATACGTTTTTTTCTCCCCTAGGAATATTTTAATGTATAAGAAAATGTTTATAATACAATACCTCATGTGGGAAAACTTCCCTCAAATATATCATATTTAAGTGAATACATAGCTTATGTGTAACTTTGTTACTTTTTAAATGAGCATTATTTTTATAATTAGGAAATGAAAGTATTTAGCTCTATAAATGAGTCGAGGTTAGGGTTTAATACTCTTTTCTAAACTAAAAACAAGAGGAAACAGGAAGGTAAGAAGACATAGTAAACTCCCATGAGTTTAATTCCAAGAATAATTTCATATTCAGTTGAGATGTTAGAAAGAGATCTGCACTTACTGGTTTTACTCAAAATGGCGATAAAATAGTTCCCAACCTGTGGGTTCTCAGTTGGAAAAAGGGAAAGTAAACGCAATTAATGTAGACTTCATAATTTTGCCACTCTCTCCCCTTGCTGAAAAAAAGTAATACCGTTTAAGCAGATAAAAAACCATGTGTGTGTGTGTGTGTGTGTGTGTGTGTGTGTGTGTGTGTGTGTGTGTGTGTGTGTATTTGCAAATAACATTTTCCAGACTCTGCGGTCATTTGCATTTCGATGGGTCTTTTTTCACAGAGCTGTGTGGGATGAGAGCAAACTGAGGTCTGCTTTGTTTAAGTGCATAGCTTCCTGGTCACACTAACTCAGTGCCTCTCAGTGTATGGTTCCCAGACCAGCAAAAAGGACTACCTAGGACCTTGTTGGGACTACAGCTTCTCAGATGCCACCCCAGACCTACTGAATCAAAAACTTGGGGGATGTAGGCTGAAAATCTGATTTTAACAAGCCCTCCAGCTGATTCTGAACCCTGCTAAAGTTTGAGAATCTCTTCTCCAGTTGACACATTTCTGGTGTTTGTTCTGCAGTAACCCACAGGGGACTCAGTGGAAAGTATTCTTCAAATAGTAGTGTCATCTACCATCTTCAAATGGTATTGTCATCTGCCAGCTGATTGGTTTGCTTTGATGTAGCAGCAGTCTCAGCACCAGCAGCCCCCTTTAGCAGGATCTAGCTGCTGATAATATAGTAGCAGCTGTAGCTTATTTAGGCCCATGTAACACCATCATTAATGCCCTTGTAGGGCTCTTAGAGAACCTGCTACAGCTTGAGCAACTGTCCCAGAACAGCACCTGGCCTGGCTGGACAAGCAGCAGAAATAGTGGAAGCAGGGGGACAGATGTGTGCAGATGGTGTCACGTGTCTCTAGGACCATCCTTGAGTCTATCGCCAGGTGGTCCATAACCCTATCCTATGCCAATTTTTGGAACAATCCCCTCTCCTCATCTGCTGGTAAGGTCTGGGGATTGTTTTCCTCAGACTCTCCTAGGATGCTTGTTAGAATGCGCTCCTATATCCAAACCCAGATCTGCTGCCTAGAACCTAGACACAGAATCCAGGAATCTGTTCTTTTAACAAGCTCACAAGATGACTCATGCTCACTACCCTAGACTAACCGATAAAGATGATAATTACTCATGTATTAGTTACTCCTTATCTTCCCTGTACCCAGCACAGATCCTGGGATATGGTAGTGCTCACTATGTGTTTTGATGAATAGATGAATAAACGTAGAATGCATGAAGAAATGAAGGGCAGATGACTGAACGAAAGAATGGATGAATGAATTAAAATGTTGGAACTGTCATTTCAGTTGAAGTCTGATCTAAATGAGACTTCTCTCCAATGCAGGAACACGGAGAATTCATAAATGGTTATTCACGTGCAGACGTATGGATTATCTATAACCAATTATTAACCCTGGATAGTTTCCTTCTTTCCCACTTGTAACTGCAAGTTCAATTTCTGAATGGCACCCATTCCCAAGCTATTAGCTATATGAGCACTAGGAGAGGCATAAATTCAGGGTATCCAAACAATACCTCAATCAAAATATAATCTGGAAAAAAATAAGCAAATTCTAAAGGAATGTTGATTATTTGGAAGTTGTAGGGTGTTTGGGATTATCCACTGCCCTGTGTTTCTTTGTCATAGAGTGTGTATAATTGAGAGTGGCTTTGCTGTACTTGGCACGAAGTGGTGACAACTGGGAAATCTGAGAGCATCCCCCAAAGAGGGCCAGTTCCTTGGCAAAAAGCAAATAGTTTCTCTTGCTTCAAACTTCCATATTGTTGTCTAAACAATTCACAGAGAAAAATACCTTTGATTACTTTTGTGGTTTTGGAAAACAGCAGCATTTTTTTTCCTCATTGATGAAAATCCTTCCTCCTGGGTTTAGCCACTGGCCTGTTAACAGGAACTAAGTGACCCTTTCTTGTGACATGTCAGAATGAATAAAAGATGCAGGCGAGATTGGGTTGCTGTTTCTGATTTGATTTCCCTGCCTGGGCCTGTGGGGCCAGAGCTCTGTCTGTGGGTGGAGATGAATGGAGTGCAAGGAGCCAGCTCATCAGAAACAGCAATGAATGGGCACTGAATTCCCAGCATCTAGTTCCCCAAGTCTGCAGGCACCTTCAAAGAGTAACAAATGATGAAATTAGCCACAGTGCCATGATCCAGTGGGAGGAACACACCAATAAGGTTGTACCATTTTTCCTACAGTCACAATAGAACATGCTTCTACACACTCAGTTTCTATCAAAATAATACATACAGGACGATCCAGTGGGAGGAACACACCAATAAGGTTGTACCATTTTTCCTACAGTCACAATAGAACACGCTTCTACACACTCAGTTTCTATCAAAATAATACATACAGGAAGTTTAAAGTCAGATCATACTAAAAGGCTTATGCAAAAGTCAGCAATCCCTTGCCTTATTCC
>NW_007734598.1:60472-64492 GCF_000696425.1 Galeopterus variegatus | reverse complement strand
GTTTAAAGTCAGATCATACTAAAAGGCTTATGCAAAAGTCAGCAATCCCTTGCCTTATTCCTTCACAGTTTCTGCTGTCTTTCCCCAGAAGCAGCCCCTTTCAAAGGATTTAGCCATTTCTTTTACTTGTTATCCTTTATATTTCAATGAATATGCTTACATTGCTGTTTCATGTTTTACTAATTTTATAAAGAATCTATTTGCTTTGTTTTATCTTAGCTACCACCAATATCTCCTTTGCAATTTCTACCAAGCTTTCATTAACTAGCACAAATTTTGGTTAAAATAATGACTTGCACATATAGTTCAACACCAAGACAAGTGTTTTTTTATGAGCATGTTTTATTCCATGTACAACTATTTTTTTCCCTATAATTAACAATCACCTTGTCCTTTTAAATGTGCTTATTTTCTATGCACTTAAGGCTGTCTTATTTTTCGAATTTCCCCAGATCTCTCCAATACTCAAAAATAGTTTTCTTTCCAAATCTCTGAAAATATCAATCTCTTCATGTTTTCATGTGAAAAACTCCAGACATTTCCACCTGTCTGCTGTAGCATGAACTGGTTGTTTTCTAGTCTTTCTGTTTATCCATGATCTTGGGTTTTTCCCTTGCCCAGGTTCTGTGTTTATTTACTAGTTTCCAGGATCTTGAGACTTTTTCTTATCTGGTTTAGTCCCTTAGCTTTGTCAGCCATCTTCTAAAACCTTGCTACTCAAAGTGCTGGTCACTGACCCGCAGCACCTGTGCCACCTGGGAGTCAGACTCCATCTGCAACCTGCTGGACAATCTATAGTTTAACAAGATCCCCAGGTGATTGTTACACCTGAGTATCTGAGAGTCAGTACTCTAAACATCAAGAGCTATTTGAGCTGGATATAAGTTTCTAGATTGGAAATCATTTTCCCTCAGAATTTTGAAGACTTTACTACCATCTAGAACCCCAGATTGCTGATGAAAAAATCTGTCACTATTTTCAATGCAAGATCTTTGGTATGCTCTTTCTTTTTTCCCCCCTCTCTCCTAAACTTTCTTTTTATCCCATTGTTCTGAAGCTTCAGGATAATGTGTGTGTGTGTGTGTGTGTGTGTGTGTGTGTGTGTGTGTGTGTGTGTGAGAGAGAGAGAGAGAGAGAGAGAGAGAGAGAGAGAGAGAGAGAGATTTATTATGCTGGCCACTCAAGTGCTCCAAACATTCACAAGCACCCTTTGGTTTGAGAATTTTCCCATATTATTTCTTTGGTGACTTTCAGCTCTCTTTTCTATTTTTCTTGAACTCTAATTGGAGATTGGACTATCTGTATTTATCCTTAATTTACCCTTAATTTTATTATCTTTCTTTCTCCTATTCTTCTTTTGTTTGTTTTACTTTCAAGAAGACTTCTTAATTTTATTTTCCAACCTTTTAATTATTACTTTATTCCAGTTATATTTAATTTGAAACTTCTCTGTTTTGTGATTATTTCATTTTAAAGCACGCTTTTTTTTGATGGATTCAATATCTTCTGTTTGTTCTCAGAAAATATTAATCATAATGTTTTTAAGGGTTTTTTTGGTGTGTGTGTGCTCTGCATTGCTTCTTCTTTCTCTGAGTTCCTTTTTTTTCTGTTTGTTTTCTCTTTCAAACCAGAGGCTTTCATCAAAAGTCTGCAGTCTGGTAATTCATGTTTGTTCATATTGAAGTCTATTCATATTAAAAAGAAAGGCCATGAACAGCGGACTGACATTTCTGTGTGTGTGTGTGCAGGCCACTTGAGTTCTGGGTGGAACTGTAAGATGATGAAGTAGAGTTGTCCTTTTCATTACGGACCCTGTTAGTTAGTGTTAATATATGGAGGGAGACCTTTGCTTTGGGCTATTCTGCCTCCAGAGAATCTCCTGATCCCTTACATGTGGGACGTGGATTAGATGGGAAGATATGTACCTGGCAGAATTCTGGAAGCAAGATGAAGGAAGGGCCCTAGAGTCCTCTCTGTAGGTGTTTCTCAATCTCCCTACTTTCAGACTCACATGAGTACATCACTCCTGATGTCTTCTGTGTCAATGCACATAATAGGCCCTTTCTACTTCCATTTCTATTTCTCTAGAGAATAATGATTCCTGCATCAGGGTGGGGTGGAGGGAGAGTGACCTGGATGCCCAGCACCTGGACAGGTGTCTGAGAGGTTCCCCAGTACAGGGACTAAACTAGTGAGCCTGTTGTCAGCCCAGCCTATCACCCGCCACTGCTGTGACACCTTGTGATTTCAAAGGATGAGCAGATTTCAGGGCAGGATGAGGAGAATCCATTGCTTCTCAACAGTCTTTGCCATGTGCAGGTACTGACTTGTAACTCTCTCCATTCTAGACAGTTAATAGGTTCTGTCTTCTAAAAAACTAGTTGTAACTTGCTCTCCCATCAGTTTTACCCTTTAAAAAATCTTTTAGCACTGATTAGTGGGGTTCAAAGAGAAAAGGAAGATAAATGCACGTGGTTAACCTGCTGTGTTTAACCAGACAGCCGTGACGTGATCTTCATTATAACGTGTTATTCACATATTAGAAATAATGTTACTAAATAATCCTGACTAAACATAATGAATTCCAGAACACAGAAAATCAGACCCAAGTGGAAGTAAAAAGTTTGTGTGTTTGTTTATTTTTAAAGTATAAACCTTTAAGTACAGAGAAAATGAGAGAAAACAATAACACCATTTTAGAATCAGGAAACAAACTGGAAAAGTTTTAGCTGCCTTAGTATTAAGAGAAAACTAAAACCTACACAGGGGCTAGAGGACAAGAATGGACCAGAATCAATCTTACTTTTACAAAACCCCAGAAAGCTTCAAAACTGAATGACTCCAGCCAGGTAATCTGGAAAGTAGAAGTGCAGACTGGCCGCTACAGTAGTTAAAAGTCTGTAGTCATTTTAGATTAAGGGTTGCCAGGTTTAGCAAGCAAAAATACAGATGCCCAGTTAAGTTTGAATTTCAGATTAATAATCAATACTATCTTATTCTGGGTCATACTTATACAAACTAAGTGTTCTGTATCTTTTCTGGCAATTGCAGATCTCCTTCCTCACCCAGCACCTAGTGGAAGGTGTCCCTCCTCTTCCAGACTTAAGACTAGAAACAATCCTAGAAAAGGTAAACCAGAAGGATTCTGGACACAGGAGCATCGGACTCAGCTGGCTGCTGACTGCAAACGAGGGATGGAGGGATTGACTGAAGTGTCTTTGTGGAACGGAGAGCCTGCTCCGCCCCACGTGGGCTCCTTTCCCTACTTGGCTTTCAAAAGGCTGGAAGCCAGACTTAGAATGCTGTGATAGGAGATTTTCCTGGTTACATGTTGACCACAAGTTTCTTGATTAGATATTTAGAGACCTAGATTAGAGATTTCTTGAACTGAGACCCACACTTATTAATTGGAAGGAGCCCTGCAATGAGCCAGCGAGATAAACCTGACCAGGCAAGAAGCTCCTCTCGGGCACACAGAACTCCAAGAGACTTTCAGTAACTCATTCTTTAAACACTGACCATCAGCTAAAAAAACCACTAGACATTTAAACAAAACCCTTCATATAAAAGGCACAGTTAAAAACAAAAATATTAAAAACGGAAACTGAAGGAGAGACAAACAATGAGGAAGAAAACTTTTTTAAAAAGTGCAGTGTTGGGGCTGGCCCGGTGGTGCACTGCTACAGTGTGCCACTTGGGAAGCGCGGCGACCCTCCCGCCAAGGGTTCGGATCCCACATACAGACCGGTTCCCGCTCACTGGCTCGCTGCTTGGGAAGCGCTGCGACCCTCCCGCCAAGGGTTCGGATCCCACATACAGACAGGCCGCTCACTGACTGAGCGAGGTGCGGGAGTGACACCAAGGGTTGCAATCCCATAGCTGGTCCCGGTCCGGTACGGGCGCGACACTGAGGGTTGCCATCCATTGCCGGTCACGAAAAAAAGAGACAAAAAAAGGAAAAAAAAAAAAGTGCAGTGTTCAGAAGGACAAGATTCAATTTTTTGATCTTTGAAATAAGAA
>NW_007734598.1:58347-60265 GCF_000696425.1 Galeopterus variegatus | reverse complement strand
AGACCGGTTCCCGCTCACTGGCTGAGCGAGGTGCGGGAGTGACACCGAGGGTTGCGATCCCATAGCTGGTCCCTGTCCGGTACGGGCACGACACTGAGGGTTGCCATCCGTTGCCGGTCACGAAAAAAAGAGACAAAAAAAGGAAAAAAAAAAGTGCAGTGTTCAGAAGGACAAGATTCAATTTTTTGATCTTTGAAATAAGAAGGAAATGAAGTACAAAAAAGAATATTCAAAGTACAAAACACTTAGGAAATGAAGTACAAAAAAGAAGATTCAAAGTACAAAACACTTAAAAATTAAAAATATAAGATCCAATATAAAAAAATTCATTCGGAATTAGAGACTAAGTCCAAAGCAATATCCCAGAAAGCAAAAATTAAAATAAAATAAAGCTATGAAAATAAGAGAAATAATTTTAAAAACTAACGTCTTCTGTGTTTAACTAATAGAAGTAGCAGAAAGAGAGGAGAGAAAACAGAGGAAGAATTATAAAATAAATGAATAAATAAAAAAATGAAAAGGAAAATTCCCAGAACTAATGAACATGAGTTTCTTGATTAAATGGCTCAATGTGTACCTAACATAATGACCTAAAAAAAAAAAAGAACAACATCAAAGCATATTATCCTCAAGTTTTAAAACCCTTGAAGAAAAGATTCTAAATAATTTCTAGATAGAAAAAAAGGTCACAGAAGATCAGAAATCACATTTCTCAACATCAACACTATAAGACAGAAGGGAACATAGCAATGCCTTCAAAAATTCCAAGGAATTATAATTTCCAACTTAGAATTCTCTACAGCTAAACTATGAAATAAGTCTAAAGACACATTTAGATGTGAATACTTGAAAATTTACCTGCCAAGTATTTTTTCTAAGGAGCCTATTGAAGGAAATGCTCCAGCAACAGGAGTGAGCAAATAAAAAACAAGCAAGATGTGATATCTAAGAAATAAGGAATCCAGTACAGGGGATAGGTGAAGGGAATTCCCTTGTGATGGCAAAGGTGACTGAGGGACAGCAGGTGTATACAGAGCCTGACAAACACCAGCCCAAACTGGGGAAGACCGAGTGTCCCAGAGGGATGTCTCCCAGACATAAAAATTGATAATTTTCAAAGGATGTTTATACTATGGAAAGAATGTTTGAATATAAATCAATCTTAGGTCCCCCCAAAACTAAGAGGAGAGTATTGATTCAATTGTCAAACTAATGAAAATAAAAAGATGGTACAGGAAAGGAAACATAAACCTGAATTTTCTTTTTTTGGTCTTTTGTCTTTTTCCGTGTCCGGCAACGGATTGCAACCCTCAGTGTTGCCCNGGGCACGAGGGGTGACAATCAGCTTTGTATCTCATGAATATTCATAACCAATAAAAAAAATGAAAAAAACCCACAAAAAACTACAGGGCTTACTAATAAATAATACTTAAAGAATTATATTTTTTAACTAAAAATGATAGCATAACTATATTGGGAAGATGTATGAAGAGAAAGTTTTTGGGATCATGAGGGTAAGAGTGGATGTGTCTGTGTGAGAGGTTGTGTGTTTAGAGAGTTGTAAGAAAGTGGAATCACCTTCTTACAAAGCAGAAAGTCAGTAGAACCTATCTAAAACTTAAGAAAAAATAGATATCAGGAGTGTTTAAATGCTGTTCTGAAATATTGAGGCTAATATTAGAAAAAAATTTCTAAATGTTAAAAATGATTTGCATCTGGGAATGGGTGCTGAGAAGAGGTGGGACAGGGAACTACTTTTAAAATTATAAACCTTTGATAACTATTTGATTTTTCAATGATGTGCATAAAAAAACTTTATAAAATAATATATATGTATATTTGATAGAACAATTATATATATTTCTCTTATTTGATTTTTCATCTGGCCCAGAATTTTGGGTATACTAGTGAGATATAC
>NW_007734598.1:56674-58173 GCF_000696425.1 Galeopterus variegatus | reverse complement strand
TGAAACATACCTCATGTTTCTCTTGTATTTTACAAAGAGTCAGCACTGTGCTAAACCCTAAAATGCACTCATAAAGAGCATAGTATTGATTTTGTTATTCTAATCCTTGAAAAAATAATCTGTATGAAGCTCAACCATGCTAAAATCAGAAAGGTACACATCAAAAAGAAAGTTTCTCAAAAACTTCCCTCAATTTGAGGGAGAGAATTCGTATACACTGGTAGTGTAACAATATTCAAGTATGATTTCATGTGAATGATGATTTTCCCTAAAGTCATCCACTGAGTTGGTGAGCAAATATATTCAGACCCTCAGAATCCTATTCTGAAGGTTAGGGTCTTAGATACCATAAGGGAGAAGACCACACAGTAGGCTCTGTTGTTAAATCACCTGCCTCCTCCATCTGACTAATAAGGCTAGAATTAGGTTTCAGATTTTTAGCTTCAACTATAATTTAAAATAATACTAATAAAATCATTGGTTCTGAAATGATGATGGGCATGAGAGGCTATGATTGGCAGCTATAAAAATGTCAAGGGGGGTGAATTAGATCAAAAGAGACTTACATACAAAATACTGGGTTTTAAGAACTGTGAGGAATCCATCGATGCTTGGAAGAGCTAAGTTAAAACAACTTAAAACAATTGCCATGTTACACAGCAGGTAATAAAGTTTATGGGACTCATTAGTTTAAGAAGTAAAACAGGAATTACAGTTCCTAAAGAGATTTAAATAAATTCATAGATGACTGATCTGTAATAGTTTATTAATGAAAATTAGGTTGTGTTTTCAAGCTAATCTTGGAAGTTGATGCTGAAGGAAAATAACAACAGCAAACCTAACAACAGTAAAAATAATACCATTTACTGAGTGCAATTAACTATTCTAGGTACTTTATATTATCCTCCTTAATTCTAGAGCAACCCGAAAGCTAATTATTATTCCCCACATTTTACACATGAGAAAACGAGTCTCTAAGTTAATGATGGGCATTAGATTTTAACCCATCCAAACATGTAATTTCCAGGTTAACTTAAGCCTCCCACGAATGCTGACCCAGGGGCATATGATGGACCCTGCATTTCTTTACTCTCAGTGGTACTTATCAACGTGCAAGCTGCTGAAGTGGGGATCAAGATTTTTCAAAATGGAGCACATGCAATGTGAGAAGTACGTGTAGAATGGCCATAAATCCCGGTTTGCCTGGGACAGACCCAGAGTAACTATTATTACAACCTACTTTCACTCATCATGAGTCCAGATTTAGAAAACATGTTCATCTTCCGTATGTCAGAAAAATAAGGAAGAACTGGAATATTTGGAGACTGAATGAACAAATACACTAAATATTTTATTATGGAATATACTGAAATATATATTCAACAGCAAAATTTCTCAAAATAGGGAGCCCAAGTCCCTTAGCACATCACAACCTCCAATTTGCTAATTCGGCCCCACAATTTCTTGTCTTCTTCCATTCCATATTGGTGTTTTCTTCC
>NW_007734598.1:47082-56023 GCF_000696425.1 Galeopterus variegatus | reverse complement strand
AGTCCCTTAGCACATCACAACCTCCAATTTGCTAATTCGGCCCCACAATTTCTTGTCTTCTCCCATTCCATATTGGTGTTTTCTTCCGCAATAAGAACACTGGATCCCAGAAATATTAATAAACAGTTACTCATTTGCCCAGTTCTAAAATGTACACGAAGTAATTGCTATATCCATACTGTTACCAGAGGAAAGGGTCTGGGGTAGGTTGGGTCACTGACCTTTCAACTTAGGTTCTTCGCTCTGCCCCAGGAAAGAATTCAAGAGCAGAGGCAGAGTATAAAGTGAAAGAAAGCTTAGTAGCAAGAGTAGAAAATATACACCTCACAGGCAAAGTACAGGCAGGCTCAAGAGTGAGCTGATGCCTCCCTTTGTGCTGGTGTACAAGTTTTATAGTTGGCTACCTAATATTTCATGCTATCTGTGAATATTTAACTAAGGGGTGGTTCCCGGTTATATAAGTCTTATGTGACTACAAGTCTGCCATGCTCACCACTAACACTGATCAAGTTTGCCTTCTGACGTCTCACTGACCCAGGAGTGGTGCTGAAAATAGGTGCAACATGGGACAGCAACTTGGGGCCAGAGAAGGGGCCTGAGACTCAGGGGAGTGGTTTGAGACTCAGGGAAACTGAGCACCTCCTATTTCAGCACTACTAAAAAATCTAACCTATCAAGAACAGTTCAAGATCTGTTTGCATGTCAATTTCCCCCTATTCAGAAGGTATATAGTCCAAAGTTCCATGATAAAAACTCTTGGTTTAGTTCTTTTTTCCCCACCTTTCCATGTTGTTCTGTTATTTATTTGAGATATAGTGGTTTTGTTTGTTTGCATTTGGTTGTAGGATTTTCTGCTTTAACTCCCATCTTAATTTAATGTGCCTGATTTTGTAGATAACATTCATATGCCTCCAAAAGTCAAGGCTATACAAAAAGCTATATTCAGAACAGTGTCACTGCTCTCTTCTCCCCACCACCGCTGCCCAACACCATGTGCTGCTTCCTTCTAAATGTTCCCCTATATCACCCTGTCCTGTTTGTGGGTAACTAATTTCACTATGGTTTACCTTTCACTTTGGCTTACCTTTACTGCTACTTTTTGCAAAAATAAGCATTTTGTTTTTTTCACTTAACCATATATCTTTCATTTTATAGAGAGCTTCCACATTTTTTCAGTTTCATAATATACTACTGTGTATATAAGCCAAAGTTTATTAAACTTCCTCTTTACAGCATATAGGTAGTTTCTAATTATTCTACAATTACAAATAATACTTCAATGAATATTCCTGGCTGTATATATTTTTGTATTGTTAGATGTATATTTTATGATACATTCCTAGAAGTACGGCTGTTGGTTCCAAAGTTAAATGCATTTATAGGTTTGTTAGATACAAATTCCCTCTGTAGTTATACTATTTTTCATTCTCTCCACCATTGTATGAAAGTGCCTGTTTTTCCACAACTCACCATCAAATTATATTGCTAAATTTTTGAGTTTGTTAGATACAAATTCCCTCTGTAGTTATACTATTTTTCATTCTCTCCAGCATTGTATGAAAGTGCCTGTTTTTCCACAACTCACCATCAAATTATATTGCTAAATTTTTGAACTTGCCAATCTTATGAATGAGAAATAGTATCTCGGTCTAGTTTTAATTTAAAATTTTTAATTGAGTGAAGTTGAACAGTTTTTACATGGCAAAGGCATATTTGTGTATACACACTTTTTTGGTAAATTGTCTATTTATGTATTTTTCTCATACTTCTACAATTTCGATCATTTTTCCTTAAATTTTAAAGGGTCTGCACATACTTGGGATACTAGCTCCATATTTGTAATACATGTTACAAATATATTCTCATTCTTTGACGGCTGCTTTTTAATTTTCTTACTTCTGTATGCCTTTGGTGTGGTATGCTCTTCTTTTACCAGACTTTTAAGTGAATGCTTAGATTATTGATTCAAATCTTATTTTCTAATATAGGCATTTAAAGCTATAAGTGTACCTCTAAGCATCACTTTAGCTGCATTCTATGAAATTTAATGTTATATTATTATTTCCATTCAAAGCAAAATATTTTCTAATTTCACTTATAATTTTTATTTGGCTCATGGGTTGCTTAAAATGTATTGTTCAGCTTGCAAATATTTGTAAATTTCTCACATTTTCTATTGCTTTGATTTCTACTATAATTCTATTGTTGTCAAAGAATATACTTTGTATGAAAGAAATATTTAAAACTAAATAATACTTTCTTATGACCTAGCATATGGTCTGTTCTGAAGAATGATGTATGAATGCTTGAAAAGAATGTGAATTCTTTTTCTTTTTCCCCTAATCCCTCCATCTGCTTGCTCTCATCCCAGGGCTCTATGTTTACTCTATGACAAACACCATTAATATATTTTAAGAAAGAAAAAAATGTATAACATTTCAAATAAGCAACTGCAGGCCTTAAAAAATATTCAAACCTTTTGGTTTTTTATTTGTTTTTATTTTTAAAAATTTTATTATTATACAATGTAAACATTTTTGGTCCCTTTATCAATTTCTCCATAATTCCCCCTTCCCGTCACTGCTTCCCACCTCTGGTAGCCTCACTTCCATTCTCTCCCTTTGAAAATTCAAGGAATTATTATGATTGTTATATCTTTCTTTCCTTATTTTATTATTTTTTTATTTTATTCAGCTCCCACTTATGAGTGAGGACATGCAGTACTTTTCTTTCTGTACTTTGATTATTTCACTGAACATAATTTTCTCTAAGTTCATCTATGTTGCTGCAAATGGAAGAATTTCATTATTTTTAGGGCAGAGTACTATTCCACTGTGCAGATATACCACATTTTCCTTATCCAGTCATACATAGATGGACATTTATGTTGGTTCCAACTCTTAGCTATTTTAAATAGAGCTGCAATAAACATGGGAGTACAGGTATCCCTTTGACCTGATGATTTTCATTCCTCTGGGTATACACCCAACAGTGGGGCAAACTCACTGTCAATATAAGAACAGGAACAAGAAAAGGATGCCCATCCTCACCACTCCTATTTAACATAGTATTGGAAATACTAGCCAGAACAATCAGGCAAGAGAAAGACATTAAGGGCACCTAGATCAGAAAAGACGATGTCAAACTGTCCCTGTTTGCAGATGACATACCAAAAAACCTAAAGACTCTACCAAAAAATTCTTAGAACCAATGGATGATTTAAATAAACTTGCAGGATACAAAATTGACATGCAAAAATCAGTAGCTTTTTCATACTCCAATAACAAACTAGCAGAAAAAGAAACCAAGAAAGCAAGCCCATTTATGATAGTCACCAAAAAAATAAAATACCTCAGAATCAATTTAACCAAGGAGGTGAAAGATCTCTACAGTAAGAACTACAAATCACTGCTGAAAGAAATTCAAGAGGACACGAAATGATGGAAAAACATTCCATGTTCATGAAATGGAAGAATCAATGTTGTTAAAATGTCCATACTACCCAAGGTGATCTATAGATTCAATGCAATCCCCATCAAACTACCGATGACATTCTTCACAGAAATAGAAAAAACATTCCTAACATATATATAGAACAACAAAAGACCTTGAATAGCCAAAACAATCCTGAGCAAAATGAATGAATAAATAAAATAAAATAAATTACATTATGTGACTTTAAATTATACTACAAAGCTATAGTAACCCAAACAGCATGATACTGGCATAAAAACACACACTTGGACCAATAGAACAGAATAGAAAACCCAGAAATCAACCCACATACTTACAGCCAACTGATATTTGATGAGGGCAACAGGAACATACATTGGGGAAAGGACTGACTCTTCAATAAGTGGTGCCGGGAAAACTGGACATCCATATTTAAAAGAATGAAACTAGATCTGTACCTCTCACCATATACAAAAGTCAACTGAAAGTGGGTTACAGATATAAATAAGACCTGATAGTATAAAACTACTGAAGTAAAACATAGCAGAAACACATCAGGAAGTAGGACTGGGTAAAGACTATGTACAAGACCCAAAAGCACAAACAAAAGAAAAAATAAACAAAAGGGATTATATAAAACAAAAAAGCTTCTGCACAGCAAAAGAAACAGTTAACAGGGTGAAAAGACAACCTACAGAATGGGCGGTAATATTTGCAAACTATGCATCCAAGAAAGGATTAATATACAGAATATACAAGGAACTTGATCAACTTAAGAGTAAATAACAAGTAACCCATTTAAAAAATGGGCAAAGGAGCTGAATAGGCATTTCTCAAAGGAAAACATACAAATGGCCAACAGATGCATGAAAAAATGCTCAACATCACTCAGCATCAAGGAAATGCAAACCAAAACCACCTTAAGATATCACCTCATGCCAGTTAGAGTGGTCAGTATCAAGATGACAGAGAATAACAAATGTTGGTGCAGAGGTGGAGAAATGGGAACCCTCCTGCACTCTTTGTAAATTAGTGTAGGGACTGTAAATTAGTGTAGGCAAACAGAAAGAATGTGTATTCTGTCTTTCTTTTTCTACTACTGCCTTTTTGGAGGGTGGAGATTGTTTAGTATGACATTTTAATTTTCTTGTTTCTTTTATTATATCTATTGAAGTTAATTTCTGAGGGGTTACCGTGGGTATCCCGTAGATTCTCTCATTTACTGTTTTTATTATCATTATGTTTTTAAAATTTATCTTAAATTCTTTCATTTTGTTTGAGAGTTTGTCTTTCGCCCAAGATCTGTTTAACACAAAAGATTTGTTTTTTGTTTTAAGTTTTTATGTGAATACGCATTTTTGTTTTTAAATTTTCTAATTTATTTTTAGATTTTGTACTGGTTTGTTTTGCACTGTAATCATAGCGTTGTATTTCCAATGAGAGTTTGTCTTTCGCCCAAGATCTGTTTAACAAAAAGATTTGTTTTTTGTTTTAAGTTTTTATGTGAATACGCATTTTTGTTTTTAAATTTTCTGATTTATTTTTAGATTTTGTACTGGTTTGTTTTGCACTGTAATCATAGCGTTGTATTTCCAATGAGTCTATTTCATGGACCTTACAGTTCTTTTGTTTGTGATCCAATTTGTGACCAGGTTTCTTATGAATGATCCATATACATTTGAAAAGAAGGTATATTTTCTATCATTAGAGTGATTGATATATATCAATAAAATCTATCTCACTGCTACATTATTATGTTCTTTATATTTTTTAATAATTATATTTTACTCATCTGTCCTGTTTCAAGATTAATGGATTAAAGTATCTTATTACTAATGTTTTCATATATTTCTCACAATTTCTGTATTTTGTGCTTTATATAGTTGATTTCTCTATTTTTTATTATTTTTATTTGGCTAGCACATATTCACATATTTGCATATCTTTCCTTTTAGATTTTTTTCTAGATATTTACATTTTAGGTGTATCTGCTGTATACAGAATAATTGGGTTTTATTTTATTATCCAGTTTGAAAATTATTTTATTTGAGTTAAAACTATCACCTTTATCATCTGACTGTTACGTTTGGCCTCAATGCTGCATTATAATTCATATTATGACTAGTGTTTATGTTATATTTGCAATATGTCTTTCTCTATTTAGTGTTTCTTCATGCTATTTTAAACATATATTTTGGACTTTAGGAATGTTTGTATTTTTTTCTAGTGATTACCTTTGTATTATTCTTTTTTTTTTTAGTATTTATTTATTTTATTGAAACATAGTTGATTATACATATCAGTGGGATACAAAATTGAATTATTTTATCATATTTCTAATCTTATTTTTCTTTACTTCCTATTTTAATTTTGGTTTTACCCTTTTACTGTTTGGCTTCAGTTGGTAGCTTTTGACTTTCACTTATAAACCATACTACAGTCAATGACATTATCATATTTTCCTCTTTTTCTTTNCATTTACTGTTTTTATTATCATTATGTTTTTAAAATTTATCTTAAATTCTTTCATTTTGTTTGAGAGTTTGTCTTTCGCCCAAGATCTGTTTAACAAAAAGATTTGTTTTTTGTTTTAAGTTTTTATGTGAATACGCATTTTTGTTTTTAAATTTTCTGATTTATTTTTAGATTTTGTACTGGTTTGTTTTGCACTGTAATCATAGCGTTGTATTTCCAATGAGTCTATTTCATGGACCTTACAGTTCTTTTGTTTGTGATCCAATTTGTGACCAGGTTTCTTATGAATGATCCATATACATTTGAAAAGAAGGTATATTTTCTATCATTAGAGTGATTGATATATATCAATAAAATCTATTTCACTGCTACATTATTATGTTCTTTATATTTTTTAATAATTATATTTTACTCATCTGTCCTGTTTCAAGATTAATGGATTAAAGTATCTTATTACTAATGTTTTCATATATTTCTCACAATTTCTGTATTTTGTGCTTTATATAGTTGATTTCTCTATTTTTTATTATTTTTATTTGGCTAGCACATATTCACATATTTGCATATCTTTCCTTTTAGATTTTTTTCTAGATATTTACATTTTAGGTGTATCTGCTGTATACAGAATAATTGGGTTTTATTTTATTATCCAGTTTGAAAATTATTTTATTTGAGTTAAAACTATCACCTTTATCATCTGACTGTTACGTTTGGCCTCAATGCTGCATTATAATTCATATTATGACTAGTGTTTATGTTATATTTGCAATATGTCTTTCTCTATTTAGTGTTTCTTCATGCTATTTTAAACATATATTTTGGACTTTAGGAATGTTTGTATTTTTTTCTAGTGATTACCTTTGTATTATTCTTTTTTTTTTTAGTATTTATTTATTTTATTGAAACATAGTTGATTATACATATCAGTGGGATACAAAATTGAATTATTTTATCATATTTCTAATCTTATTTTTCTTTACTTCCTATTTTAATTTTGGTTTTACCCTTTTACTGTTTGGCTTCAGTTGGTAGCTTTTGACTTTCACTTATAAACCATACTACAGTCAATGACATTATCATATTTTCCTCTTTTTCTTTCCTTCTAGGAGTTTTTGGTTATATGCATTCATTTTTTTTTTTTTTTTGGAAAATATAACCTTTACATACACCGTGCAGTCCTATCTCCAGCTTGTTTTAGTCTTAGATCTATAGTACTACAGTATGTGTGTGTACGTGTATATACACATTACCATGAATCCTTTTGTTGAGTTTGCCAGTTATCTTCTGTTTGGATTCAGTTCATGTTTTAGTAGAATTTTTAGAAAGTGCTCATGAATTCTTAAAGTTCTTTGATGAAGTTATTGGATTCTCAAATGTGTTTTTCAAAGCCTTTATGCATAAAGGACAGCTTGGCTGCATATCAAATCTTGACACATACTATTCATTTAGTTTCTTTAAAATGCTGCTTTAGTGCTACTGATACTCTTCAGAAGTCTAATGTCTGCCTATTTTATTTTTAATCTTCATAGTAATTTGATAATTTTGTGTGGAAAATGTGGATTTCTTTTTTGTCTCTAAAGCCCAGTAATTTTGGAGATTGTGTCTCAGAGTTAATCATCCAGGTCAATTTTATCAGGTATACAGCAAGCTTTGTAAAACTATCAAGTTCAATTTATCTCATATCATGGATTGTAGTTTTAAATATTTTTTTCTTCTCTTCTGTTTTGTCATTTCTAGCAACACCAATTGTATCTATGTTGAACTTTGTTTATATTCCATTTTGACTATTTTTTCTCAGATATTTTTCTTTATTTTATTTTTAAACTTGTGGCTATTTTTATTCCCTTATCCAATGTCCCTTACTAAAAATTTACTTAAATATTCATCCTTGAACATACTGTAATTCATTCTTTATTTATGAAATGGTTCTGTCCTTGTTTTTAATTTTTTTTCACCTTGGTTTAATAGACATATAAACTCGGATTTTATCTATTGCTATTTTTTTCTTTTGGTCCTTTTCTATTTTAAGAGTTGAGTTTAAAATTCTAGCTCTGTGTGTGTTTTCTAAAATATCTACATAGGACCGAGCAGGTAGGCCATGCCGCTGCCTGACTCCATCCCCAGCCCCACCGAGTGTGCACAGACCAGAGAGGCACCTCCCTAAAGAGGCCTGAGACCCGAGGTGACCATGCATCCGAGGCACCAGTGGGCAACTGAGCAGACACTGAGGCAGCTGTGCCTAATTGGCAGCCCCAGCAGCATACTAGCCAGACAATAGTATTGAACCAGTGGCCCATGAAATCTCCTGCCACAATGACTAAACATCAAAGGAAAGATACCAGAAATATGAAAAATCAAGAAAATACACCACCAAAGAGTAATAACTCTCAAGTTCCAGATCCTATAGAACAAGAAGCCCTCGAAATGTCTGACAAGGAATTTCAAGTGATAATTCTAAAGAAACTAAATGAGATACAAGAAAACTCAGCTAGATAATACAATGAAATGAGGAAAAGTATACAGGACCTGAAAGAAGAAAAGCACAATGAAATCAATGCCCTGAAAAAGAATGCAGCAGAGCTTGCCGAGCTGAAGGATTCGTTCTGTGAAATAAAAAACACAACAGAGAGTTTAACCAGCAGGCCTGCAGAAGCAGAAAAGAGAACTTCTGACCTTGAAGATGAGCTGTTTGAAATAACACAGACAGGCACAAAAAGAAAAAAAGAAAAAAGAATTTAAAACATTGAAGAAAATCTAAGAGAGATATCAGACAACCTTAAGTGCTCAAATATCCGAGTCATGGGTATTCCAGAAGGGGAGGAAAAAGGAGATTGCATTGAAAACATATTCAACAAAATAGTGGCAGAAAACTTCCCAGGTATAGGAAAAGACACAGATCTTCAGATTCAGGAAGGTCAAGGATCCCCAACTGTATTCAACCCAAAAAGGTCTTCTCCAAGACGTGTTATAGTCAAATTGGCAAAACTCAAAGACAAAGAGAGAATCTTAAAAG
>NW_007734598.1:45425-46662 GCF_000696425.1 Galeopterus variegatus | reverse complement strand
TGAAGAAAATCTAAGAGAGATATCAGACAACCTTAAGTGCTCAAATATCCGAGTCATGGGTATTCCAGAAGGGGAGGAAAAAGGAGATTGCATTGAAAACATATTCAACAAAATAGTGGCAGAAAACTTCCCAGGTATAGGAAAAGACACAGATCTTCAGATTCAGGAAGGTCAAGGATCCCCAACTGTATTCAACCCAAAAAGGTCTTCTCCAAGACGTGTTATAGTCAAATTGGCAAAACTCAAAGACAAAGAGAGAATCTTAAAAGTTGCAAGAGAGAAGCATCAAATCACCTATAAAGGAGCCCCAATCATACTAACATCAGACTTTTCATCACAAACCCTAAAAGCCAGAAAGGAATGGGATGATATATTCAAAATACTAAAAGACAGAGATTGCCAGCAAAGAATACTCTACCCCACAAGGCTATGCTTCCAAAATGAAGGGCAAATGGTATATTTCTCAGACAAACAAAAACTGCAGGAGTTTACTGCCACACAACAGCCCTTAAGAGAAATTCTCAAGGGAGTACTGGGATTGGTACATGAAAAATAACTACCGTTGCAATAAAAACTCAAGAAAAATCAAAACCCACTAGTAAAATTAAAACAGCAACAATGAAGAGAAAAGAAAAGTTTATCTACAACCCAACAAATACAGAAGACAAACAGTAAATCAAAAAGAAAGGAACAATAGACACTTTAGACATCCAGACAAAAATCAATAAAATGCTAGGAGTAAATCAACACTTTTCAATAACAACTCAATGGAAAAGGATTAAATTCCCCAATCAAAAGACACAGATTGGCTGACTGGACTATAAAGGAGGACCCAACTATATGCTGCCTTCAAGAGGCCAACTTCACCTACAAAGACTCACATAGACTAAGAGTGAAAGGATGGAAAAAGATTTACCATGTAAACAGAAATGAAAAACAAGCTGGAGTAGCTATTCTTATATCTGATAAAATAGAGTTTAAACTAAAAACCATGAAAAGAGATAATTAGGGCCACTACATAATGATAAAAGGATTGCTCCCTCAAGAAGACATAACAATCATAAATATATATGCACCCAATGTTGGAGCAGCCAGATTTAAAAGCAAACTCTATTAGACCTAAAGAAGGAAATAGACATGAATAACATAATAGCAGGGGACATGAACACCCCACTATCAATATTGGACAGATCATCTAGGCAAAGAATGAGCAGAGAAACACAAGATCTAAACAATA
>NW_007734598.1:43295-44541 GCF_000696425.1 Galeopterus variegatus | reverse complement strand
GCAAATCAATAAATGTGATATACCATATCAATAAAAGCAAACATAAGGACCACATGATCATCTCTATAGATGCTGACAAAGCATTTAATAAAATTCAACACTGATTCATGATAAAGACTCTCTACAAGTTAAGTATAGGTGGAAAGTATCTCAACATAATTGAAGCCATATATGATAAACCCACTGCCAATATCATCCCGAATGGGGAAAAGCTGAAATCTTTTTCTTTAAGAACAGGAACTAGACAAGGATGCCAACTCTCACCACTCCTTTCAACATACTGTTGGAAGTACTAGCCAGAGCAATCAGAGAAGAGAAGTAAATAAAGGGCATCCAGATTGGNTGGAAAGATGGCAAGTGAACAACCTAATACTTCACTTTAAAGAACTAGAAAAACAAGAACATTCCAAACCTAAAGTTATCAGACGGAAAGAAATCATTAAGATCAGAGCAGATCTGAATGCAATTGAAACCCCAAAAATGATACAAAAGATCAATGAGTCAAAAAGTTGGTTTTTTGAAAAGATAAATAAAATTGACAAACCATTAGCATGCCTAACTAAAAAAGGAAGAGAGAAGACCCAAATAACAAAAATTAGAAATGCAAAAGGTGATATTACAATGGATACCTCTAAAATACAAGGGATCATTAGAGACTACTATAAACAACTATATGCCAACAAATTTGAAAATCTGGAGGAAATGGATACAATTCTGGACACACACAAACTACCAAAATTGAGCCAAGAAGATGTAGAAAATCTGAATAGACCAATAACAATAAAAGAGATTGAAGCTGTTATCAGAAGGCTCCCAACAAAGAAAAGCCTAGGACCAGATAGGTTCACAGCAGAATTCTACCAAACATTCAAAGAGGAATTGACACCAATTCTGTACAAACTATTCCAAAAGATTGAAACAGAGGCAATTCTCCCAAACTCATTCTACGAAGCAAACATCACCCTGATACCAAAACCAGGTAAAGATACAACTAAAAAAGAAAACTACAGGCCAATATCCTTGATGAATATAGATGCAAAAATCCTCAATAAAATATTGGCTAACAGAATACAGCAACACATACACAAAATTATACACCATGATCAAGTGGGATTCATCCCAGGGATGCAAGGTTGGTTCAACATACATAAATCAATAAATGTGGTACACCATATCAATAAAATCAAACACAAGGATGATATGTTCTATCGTCTATAGATGCTGAAAAAGCATTTGATAAAATTCA
>NW_007734598.1:40808-42462 GCF_000696425.1 Galeopterus variegatus | reverse complement strand
AAAATAAAATAAAATAAAATACTTAGGAATTTAGTTAACCAAGGATATGAAAAATCTCTATAATGAGAACTACAAACCACTTCTGAGAGAAATTAAAGAGGACACAAGAAGATGAAAGATATCCATGCTCTTGGATTGGAAGAATCAACATAGTGAAAATGTCCATACTACCCAAAGTGATATACAAATTCAATGCAATCCCCATCAAAATTCCAATGACATTTTTCTCAGAAATGGAAAATCTAGCCAGACATTTATATGAAATAACAAAAGACCACACATAGCCAAAGCAATTCTGAGCCAAAAGAATAAATAAATAATAAAAATAATAATAATAAAGCTGGAGGTATAATGCTACCTGACTTTAAGCTATACTACAAAGATATAATAACCAAAACAGCATGGTGCTGGCATAAAAACAGACACACTGATCGAAAGAATAGAATAGAGAATCCAGAAATAAACCCACACACCTACAGCCATCTGATCTTTGACAAAGGCACCAAGCCTATACACTGGGGAAGAGATTGCCTCTTCAGCAAGTGGTGCTGGGTAACTGGATATCCATATGCAGGAGAATGAAACTAGAACCATATCTCTCACCATATACTAAAGTCAACTCAAAATGGATTAAAGAATTAAATATACACCCTGAAACAATAAAACTTCTTAAAGAAAACACAGGAGAAACATTACAGGAAGTAGGACTGGGCATAGACTTCATGAATATGACCCCAAATCTCAGGCAACCAAAGAAAAAATAAATAAATGGTATTATGTCAAACTAAGAGGCTTCTGCACAGCAAAAGAAACAATTAACAGAGTTAAAAGACAACCAACAGAGTGGGAGAAAACATTTGCCAAATATACATCTGACAAAGGATTAATATCCAGAATATACAAGGAACTCAAACAACTTCACACCAAAAATCTGGTAACTCAATTAAAAAATGGGCAAAAGAGCTAAATATGCATTTCTCAAAGGAAGATATACAAATGGCCAACAGGCACATAAAAAAACTGTCAGCATCACTCAGCTTTCGGGAAATGCAAATCAAAATCACACTGAGATACCATCTCACCCCAGTTAGGATGACTAATATCCAAGACTGTGAATGATAAATGCTGGCGAGGTTGTGGAGAAAAAAGAACCCTTATTCATTGTTGGTGGGACTGCAAAATGGTGTAGCCTCTATGGAAAATGGTGTGGAGGTTTCTCAAACAATTGCAGATAGATCATACGACCCAGCTATCCCACTGCTGGGAATATACCCAGAGGAATGGAAATCATCGAAGGTATACCTGTTCTCCAATGTTCATTTCAGCATTCTTTACAATAGCTAAGAGTTGGAACCAGCCCAAATGTCTATCATCAGATGAGTGGATACAGAAAATGTGGTATATCAACACAATGGAATACTACTCTGCTGTAAAAAAGAATGAAATACTGCCATTTGCAACAACAAGGATGGTCCTAGAGAGAATTATATTAAGTGAAACAAGTCAAGCACAGAAAGAGAAATATCACATGTTCTCACTTATTTCTGGGAGCTAAAAATAAATAAATAAATACATGAATAAACTGGGGGGGAGGGGCGAGAGGGAAGAGGACCCAACAATTACAATTCCTTGAAGTTGATATGACAGGCGAACA
>NW_007734598.1:39394-40215 GCF_000696425.1 Galeopterus variegatus | reverse complement strand
AATATCACATGTTCTCACTTATTTGTGGGAGCTAAAAATAAATAAATAAATACATGAATAAACTGGGGGGGGGGGCGAGAGGGAAGAGGACCCAACAATTACAATTCCTTGAAGTTGATATGACAGGCGAACAGAAAGTACATTGTTGGGAGGGAAGATATGAGGTTGTTCGGAGGGAGGGGGGAGAGGAAGGAGGGAGGAAGGTTTCAGGAATGGGCAACAGTAATCAAGCACATTGTATATTGACAAAATAAAATAAAATTAAAAAAATAAAATATCCACATAATTTTTTCAGTGAACATGTTTTAATTTGAATAATTGTGTAACAGATATTGTCTGTTTTGTGTTAGGCTTTTAGGTTTGGGAAAGAGTATTTAAATTAGGTGAAATTTTAAAAATCAATACACTTAATATTTTAGAACAATTTTAAGTTTAAAGCAAAATTGAACAAAAGGTGTAGAGAGTTTCTATTTACTCCTGTCCCCAAACATGCACAACCTCTCCCACTATTAGTATCCCAGACCACATTGTTACATTTGCCACAACTGATGAGCTTACATTGAGACATAACTATTATCCAAAGTCTATAGTTTATGTTAGGGTTTATTCTTGGTGTTGTACACTCTATTGTTTTGGATGAATGTATAATTACATGTGTATACCACTGAGGTATTATACTGAGTAGTTTCACTGCCTGAAAAATTTTTTGTGCTCTGCTATTTATCGTCCCATCTCCCTAACCCCTGGCAACTACTGATTGTTACATTGTCTCCACAGTTTTGTCTTTTCTAGAGTGTTATATAGTTGGAATCATAGAGTAT
>NW_007734598.1:37071-39016 GCF_000696425.1 Galeopterus variegatus | reverse complement strand
CCTTCCTTCCTTCCTTCCTTCCTTCCTTCCTTCTTCCTTCCTTCCTTCCTTCCTTCCTTCCCTGGTGGATGCTTATTTATTCTCTTCTCCAAAGAGAAGAGACTGTCTCTTCTCCATTGTATTGCCTTTGCTTCTTTGTCAAAAATTTGTTGACTATATTTATCCGGTCTATTTATGGGCTATCTCATCTGTTCCACTCATCTATCTATCTAATTTTTTGCCAGTATCACACTGTCTTGACAACCGTAATTTGAGAGTAAGTCTTAAAGTTGAGTAATCTCAGTCTTCTGACTTTGTATTCCTTCAAAACTGAGTAGGTTATTCTGGGTCTTTTGCCTTTCCATATTGATTTTAGAATCAGTTTGTTAATATCCACCAAATAATTTGCCTGGATTTTATTGGGATTACATTGAATTTATAGATCAAGTTAGGAAGAACTGACATCTTCACAATATTGATTCTTCCTATCCATGAAAATATACTATCTCTCTATATTTTTAGTTATTCTTTGATTTCTTTCATCAGAGTTTTGTCATATTTTGACATTAATTTTGTATGTATTTTGTAAGATTTGCACCTAAATATTTTGTTTTGGGGGTGGTAACATAAATGGTAATGTGTTTTAATTTCAAGTTCCACTTGTTCAAGTTCCACTTGTTCATCACTGATATATAGGGTAATGATTGATTTTTTTTTCCATTAGCCTTGTATCCTGCTATAATTGCTTATTAGTTCTAGGAGTTTCTTTGGCAATTCTTTTGGATGTTCTACATAGTCAACCATGTCATCTGTAAAGAAACACAGTTTTATTTCTTCATTCTCAAATTAATACCTTTTATTTCCTTTTCTTACTTTATTGAATTATCTAGAACTTCTAGTACAACCCTAAAAAGCAGTGGTGAGATGGGACATCCTTTCCTTGTTCCTGATCTTACCAGAAAAACTATTAGTTTTTCACCACTAAGTATGGTATTAGTTATAGGGTTTTTTTGTAGATTTTCTTTAAATCATATTGAGCAGCTTCTCCTCTATTCCTCATGTACTGAGAGTTTTTTCATGAATAGTTGTTGGATTTTGACCAGTACTTTTTCTGCATCTATTGGTAAGATCATGTGATTTTTTTTCTTTTTTAGTCTGTTGATATAATGATTTAAATTGGCTGATTTTCAAATTTTGAGCCTTACCTACATGGAATAAACTCCACTTGATTGTGGTGTGTAATTCTTCTTTTTATACATCATGGATTGGATTTGCTAGTATTTTGGTATGGACTTATGCATTCTTATGTTCATGAGAGAGATTGGTCTGTAGTTTTAAAATTTTTTAACAATACCCTCATCTGGTTTTCATATTCAGATAATGCTGGCATCATAAAATGAGGTAGGAAGTATTCTTCTGGCTCTACCTTCTGGAAGTGATTGTGGATAAATGGTATAATTTCTAGCCTAACTATTGGGTAGAATTCACTAGTATACTCATCTGTACCTGGTGCTTTCTGTTTTGGAAGAAAATTAATTATCCAATTTATTTCATAGATGTAGACCTATTTAGATAGTTTATTTCTTCCTGCATAAGTATAGGCAGATTGTGTCTTTCAAGGAATTTTACCATTTCATTTAGGTTATCCCATGTTTAGGCATAGGGTTGTTCATTTTAAAAAAAATTATTATTATCCTCTCAATATCCATGGAATCTGCAGTGATGTCTCATCTTTTATTTCTGTTATTTGTAATTTTTGTTTTTCTCATTTGTTCTTAGCCAGCCTAGCTAGAGCTGTATCTATTTTACCAATCTTTTTTAAAGAACCAGCTTTTGTTTTCATTTCTGTTTTTAATTTCATTGATTTCTGCTCTAATTTATGTTATTTCTTTTCTTCTACTCTAGATTTAACTTGCTCTTCTTTTCTAGTTTGCTAAGGTATAAACTTAGAAGATTAAATTTAGAT
>NW_007734598.1:23419-36228 GCF_000696425.1 Galeopterus variegatus | reverse complement strand
AAATTTCTCTTGAGATTTCTTTTTTGACCCATGTGTTATTTAGAAGTTTGTTGTTTAATCTCCATGTATTTTGGGATTTTCTAGCTATCTTTCTGTTATTAATTTCTAGATTAATTCCATTGTAGTCTAAGAGCAGACACTGTATGATTTCAATTCTTTTAAGTTTGTTAGGGTGTGTTTTATGGTCCAGAATGTGATCTATTTTGATAAATGTTCCATGTGAGCTTGAGAAGAATGTGTAATTGGCTGTTGTTAGGTGCATAGTCTACTTTGTTAGGGTGTGTTTTATGGTCCAGAATGTGATCTATTTTGATAAATGTTCCATGTGAGCATGAGAAGAATGTGTAATTGGCTGTTGTTAGGTGCATAGTCTACAGACGTCAATTATATCCAGTTGATTGATAGTGCTTTTGAGGGCAGGCCTTCTTAAGAAGAACAGAAATCTCTGGTGTATTTCAAAACTGTTTTTCTGTCCTTCCACTTTTGGAACTATGAGGAAATTTTTCTCCAGTTTTTACTGTGGTCAAGTTCCTAGAGGTAAAACTCACAAAAGTGTGGAGGTCCCTGATGACTAGGTCCCTCTTGCTCTGTAATTTTAATCTCTGACTTGTCTACACCAAGCCTTAAGCAATTTGTCAACTATAATGCAGATTTCTCTACCCTGGCACTGGTTCCCACAGCAGTTTTCATGGGTATGTTTTTACTCCATTAAGTTGTACTTCTCTGTATTTGCCTGCTGAGCTTTCCAATTCGGGAGCAGTCATTTGCCTTGTAATGCATCTAAGCGGAATTGCTAATTTCTTTTGTTTGTTCAATTTTTTACTTGTTTTTTTGGGTAGAACGGCAACTTCTAAGCTTCTTACGTGCCAGACCAGAAATCAAAAGTTAAATGCTTTTATTCATATTTTCTGTCTTTATCTTTTACAGTGACTTTGTATGAAGTTAATTTGATGTTTTTATGTGTTCTGTTTTTTCTATTCCAGGGCATTTTGTGGAGAGAGAGCTCTCTTGCAACAGTTACACTCAAGTGCAGTTACTTTAATAGATGATGCACAAGCTGTGGTGGGGAGATAAAGATAAGACTTTACTCATCTTGTTTCTCTTTTGTTTCTTTGGGGTCCTTAATTTGCCTCTCTTACTGCTTCCTTCACACATTCTCTGCATCTCCAAGGGGCACCACTTCTCTCTCTTTTTCACCCAAAGCAAAAAGGCTTCTGTGAGGCACCACCTCTGGTTCCAAACAAATAAGCAACTTCCCTGTAGCCAATTATGTGAACTACAATGTCCCAGACCTGAGTTTTTGCACTTAGTGTTGGACTTCTTCTTTCTGAGGTGATTGATCTGTGTTGTCCACTCCCCTTTGTTCTTTTCCAGGCAGTCTCTGCAGTCTCCCCTCTCCTCTGCATCCCTTGTTCTTCATGTCCACAGGCTTCTGTAGCTGAGCTGGGAGCTCTTTCATAACTTAGTACTAATTTCTCTATTGAATTAGTAACTTGAATTCCCTGTCTCCTAAAAAAATGCTGAATACATGGATCACGTGTGGTTTCACTTTTACCCCTTGTTAATCCTATGGTTTTTAGGGAGGATGTATGGTCATACTCAAATTCAGGAGATCAGCCTAATGCTCAAGAACAATAATTAAAGAAGGACATAGATTTTAAGGAACAGTCAGAATTTTAACAGGATTTAAAGAGCATCCTGCATAGAGGAAACTTTGTAAGTGATGCCATGGAATAGAGTAAATTTAAGGGACTATCTCAGAAACAATTTGATAGCCTTGTGGAATAGGCAACCTAAAAGTCACCGCACAATAAAACTGGAAATGTTGGTTGAGTTTAGATCTTAGAGAGTGCAGAGTACTAGGTTAAAGAGAGTGGAATTTATTTTTTATGCAGAGAAGAATCTAAAGGGGATAGGTGACAGGTTGCTTGTTTCTTATTACAGTTTGTTTTAGCAAAAACAAAACTAAACAAAAACAAAAAACAAAACACAAAACCCCTATGATTTATAGATAATTTATTATGTGCCAGGTATAATACATACATCATTTCATTTAATTTTTACAAAAACTCATGAAGTAAATAACTGGAATTTATTATGGGGGTAAATAATTTGAACTAGGTAACAATAATAAGTTTATAACATTAAATAGGTTTATACAACTCTCAGCCCCATATTCTTTCCAGAATAGAGGGAGATTGAGGCAAGGAGGCTGATCCAAAGGTCAGCTAGCAAGTATTGTACAAAAGTAGTGTTTGTGGGGATGTCAAATTGTGTAAAAAATGGAACATATTTAAGCATTAAGATAACTGGAGATTGGTTGCAGTGTAATGTAGCACTCATGTGTGAGTATGGAAACAGACCGCCTCGGTGCACATCCTGACTGTGCATGACTTTGGAAAAGTTATTTACGGTCTTATTACTCAGTGTTCTAATTTTTAAAATGGGACTTTCAATTTCAAATGGGTTGTTGTGTATCTTAAATGAGTTAATACTTAATACTTAAATGGTACCTGGAACATAGTAAGTATCAATGAATACTGGCTGCTGCTGCTGCTGCTCTTTCTGTTGTTGTTGTTGTTGTTGTTGTTGTTGTTGTTGTTGTCATGGACTGAAAATAACAGAGTACTCTGCTGCTGCTGCTGCTCTTTCTGTTGTTGTTGTTGTTGTTGTTGTTGTTGTTGTTGTTGTTGTCATGGACTGAAAATAACAGAGTACAAAATTCCTCCCCCTCAATTTATGTTTTCTGTTTTTATTCCTCCCCCTCAATTTATGTTTTCTGTTTTTAGGTGACTGAGAGGATAGTGACAGTGACACCCTAAAGGACATAGTAAAATCTGTAGGAGAAACTTATTTGGGGGGAAAAATAAATCAATTCATTTTTGGAGGTGAAAAGTGTGCTTTAAATGTCTATGACTTTTATGAACATTTCTACAATCTACTCACTTTCCATCTTGAGGTTTTCTATGTGGGAATTTTCTCCAACAGTGCAGCTCCCTCTCACTGATATGCTTGTACTGACATTGAACTGGTTTCTCTGACTTGGACATAAGTCTCCAGCAGTCAGCTTGCCAGTTGAAGAAACCTTCTGAATTTTACATTTTTTTTCTAGTGTCTATGCTCTATTGCCCTTATTTTTTATTCACCTTTATCCTTGCCATAGCTCAGCACCTGGGAATTCAGTTTGTACCTCAACTGAACCACAAATTGAAGCTTACAAATTTCAGGAGTGCACAACATGTCCAGAGTAAATGTTCATGTTTTTACATGGCACATAGGTTACATAGGTTTCAAAAGTTGAGATTAAAAAAATTGTATGATTGTGACAGGTAAGTCATCATATATTTTGTATCCCCAATCTCTTCCTGAAGCAAAAACCCTGAGTAATCATTTACTATTCCACTAAACATAACAAGGTAGGTACTTGGAATTAAATGTTCATGTTTTTACATGGCACATAGGTTACATAGGTTTCAAAAGTTGAGATTAAAAAATTGTATGATTGTGACAGGTAAGTCATCATATGTTTTGTATCCCCAATCTCTTCCTGAAGCAAAAACACTGAGTAATCATTTACTATTCCACTAAACATAACAAGGTAGGTACTTGGAATTTATAATTCAGTAGGAGACAGTGCCAGCTCTCAAAGAGCTTTGGAATCATAGCACTAGGCATAAGGAAACCACTGGTCACAATGCAGTGTGATAAATACCATGCATAAGATGCCGTGATAGTACAGGAAAAGCTTCTACTCTTCTCGGGTAGACAGAGAGAAGGCTTCCTGGGTGTGCTGACCTTGGGAGTAGAGGAGTTAGGAGAAGGATGTTCCACATAGAGAGTCTGACAATTGCAAACAAAATCGTTTCAAGGAGAAAGTGCTAGTCTGTGTAGAAGGAAGGGTAAGAAATTGGTCTGAAGAGGGGCCTGATTGTGACCAGCATGAGTGTGAGAACAGGGAGTTTGGCATTGGCCCAATGGAAAAGGAAGTCAGCGAAGGGTGTTGGGGTGGGGGGTGGGAGTAATGATCAGGCTTGCATTTTAGGATTCCTTTTTAGCAACCCTATGGATGGGGTATTGAACTGTGTCTGTGCTACCATGGTATTCTCATTCCCACAAGCACTTGAGCACTAAATCAATGAGGCTAAACCAATCATGAGTTCTTACTTCTATGTTAACAGATCAAAAGACAGATTACAGATGAATTGCCCAAATTACTTTGCCAACAGAAGGCTGCAGCCAGTACGAGCTCTGATCTATATCCCAGCTAGCATGAGTCAAAGAACCCCTTGATTCAATTTCCCATAATCTTCACATAAGTGCAAAATTTCAAAAGATTCCCCAAATTAGTTGGTTTCAAAAATTGCACTGGATTCATTGTTGAAGTTAAGTAGACGTTAAGTTTTTTTCACTGGATATAATTTTGCTGCTTGCTACGGTCTCGTTAGTGTTGGCAAAGAAAAGATAAACTCTTGCTTCATTGATGTTGTAATGTCTTTTGTGAGGATGGAAGTGCAGTACATAGTGAGGGTAGTGGATAAGCAACTCACAAACTAGAATGTATCTGGGTAAAATTCAACAGCAGCTCTTAGCTTCTAGTCTTTTTACTGAAAAGGCTAGAAATTTTGTAGCATGGATCTCAGAGTACAGATTTAAATCCAGTTCGGTCACCCATCAATTCTGGGATTTTAAGTAAGTTACTATACTTCTCTGAGCCTAACTCTGGGGGGACGTTGGTCCCAGACATTTTCCTTCAGCTTTTTTCTTTACTTGCATCTCAGAGTCAAGGGTTCATAACTGTGCAGGCATGGATCTAGTTTCTGTGTCCTCCCTTCCTCAATTCCGCAGCAGAGCTATTGGCTTCACACTTCTAAGAGCTCCACCTGCTCTGTCAGGGCTCCATTGGATGCCGAAACCACCAGCCAGGAATTCTTGTGATGCGAAACAAAGATGATGTCAATACTCTCAGATTTTCATGGGCTTATCCACGACTCCTGATATTACAGGAAATACAGGACAAATAGTCTCCCAACAGGCATGAAACTTTAGTGATAGACCAATGTCTTAAAAAAAAAATCTTTTTCTGCAGCCTTCATGTTCACACAGACAGAGTTTTTGCTAGAGGCCACAGGATTCAGGGAATATGTAACATGTCCATTTAAGAATCAAAGTCTTATCTTTCATGCCACAAGAATCTTTTTTGCCCAGGTGAAAATCTCAGAATTTTCCTACTATAATCCCCATTGAACAAATGGGAAAAAAAAATAAGCCACAAATTCATGAAGTCAGCATGCTTTACCAAAAAGTAGTAAAGGTAAATTCTATTTTACAGCCTGAAGGGATAGAAGAGTTATATCAAAATAGTCCAGAAAACATTTCTCTGTTCTGGGATTATTGTCTCCTGATATGGCAGGCAACAAGGCAGACTGGAGGTTTGGAAAGACATTCTAGTATACCCTATGAAAATATAAAACACACATTATCCTACCGGGTAACCACACAACCGCCTTTGTAAAAGTGGACTCTTTTTAGCTCTTTATCTCTTTATTTGAAGATAAGCTTTTATTTTTTAAGTCTTGGAATTCATGGGCTTTCAGTAAAATTCAGAAATGCTTATTATTTTATGTCACTCCTCATGGATTATACCTAAATCCCACTGGAAAATTCTGATCATATTTCAAGAGCATCTTTGGACATTTTTTAGGATGAACTTAACTCTCATCTTTGCCAAAGGACAGTGTTCCCATGGTGATGAGGATGACACCATCCGGACTGGCTCCAGGAACAAGTTTAGTCTCATTGCTCACCACAGGAGTAGATGGGATAAGAGATAACAGCATTTTCTGTTCAAACACAGATAACTCAAAGATTAGCCAGGCTAACAGGCCAAGAATTTTCACTACATGTAAGCCTGATAGATTGCTTTAAATTATTATCCTCTTCACTGTCGAAGGTTCTCTAAAATAGCAGGAATTCTTCTGTCCTATTAGGCTCCTCCAGAGATCTGTAGCCCATATGGGTAGGTGACAACTTGAATATATTACTGGGATGCTAATATTAGGCTTTTGTGAGCATGAAAAGCTTTCACTCTCTATTAAGCCAAATTACATAAAGCAGGAGCTGGAAAGTCAACCACAGTGTGCCTTTTGCAGAGAGCTGGAGAACTGAAATAAGTTTTGCAGCACACTATGGCTTTCCAATCACACAACTTTATTCTCCTAAATGCAAAAGCTATAGCCTTTGCAAAATCCTATTACTTTGAATCATTCTTCTATAGCTATTAGTATAAAGGAAGCACCCATCCATGTGTGATAGGCATTCCCTTCCCATGATCATTACCAATTAACATAAGTCTGTGTATAACCTAGCTTAAAATTAGTGGGTTCTTATGTCCTAATACATGCCTTCCATGTCTTAGCTTTTAAGTCTGTGGCAAGTATATTCATTTGTCCATCCATCCACCTATCCAACCACCTATATTTTTTTAAATTAAATTTTATTTATATTTACTTTTGTGGGATACAGTGTACTGTTTCAATACATGCATATTCTGCACAGTGGTTCACTTTAGGGTATTTTGCATAGTTTTGACCCCAGTAGTTCACCCCTTACCTTTCACTGCAACACCACCCTTCCCAGCCTCTGGTAACTATTATTCTACTCTCTACATTTTTTATTTTTTTAAACACACAAAGATTAACATCCTTATTGCAAAAAGAACTCAAAATGAATTAGAAGAATCTAGGCAGAAATTTGGTAAAGGACATGAGCAGATAAGTCACATGCCCCAAAGAAACACACATGGTTAATAAATACATTCTAAGATCTGGTTGTGGGTGGGGGCAGTGCTGTTGAGGCCCCCGTCTCAGGATCCTGGGCATCGGGCTGGCTCTGTTGCTGGCCTGGATGTGTGGTGACAGGGGTGGGGCTAGGGCTCATGGCCCCTGTCTCTTAGGACCCTTGGGCATCAGGGTGGCTTCATTGCTGGCCTAAATGTGCAGCCCACCTATTTGTTAAGCTTTTGCTGAGTACTATGTTCTAGGCACCATGCTATACATTTAGGATAGAAAGATAAATATAATACGGCTCTTTCCCTAGGGAAATGCAAAGTCTGGTGAAGTGCATGAACACATTCATAATTACAATGCAATATAACGTCTTGAATAGGACTCTATACTGAGAGGTACACAAACAAAGCTGAAGCTGACCTTTCTGAGAAAGTCAGCGGACATGTAGCAGAAGAGAAAGTATTTGACATGTGCCTGGGGATAGATTGGGATAGTAGTTGGTAGTTTCTCTGGATCACAAGAGATGACTGAAAAATAGGGAGTTCAGGAGTCAGTTGGTGAAAGGTGCAAAAAAAGACCATTGACTCTGCCACCCACACACACATATGCCCGATATCTTAGCTAAGTAGTTAAGGATCAGTCTTATGTTAAGCATATTTCTGGACCATGTCCAATACAAAGGGTTGGCACAAAATGGGCACAGTGGTTCTTGACCTTGCTTGGATTATGAACTCCTTAAAGAATCTAATGAAGTTTCTACACTTACTCACCAGAAAAATATATTAACACATTAGATATTCAAGTTCGCAAGGAATTTCACAGAGTTCCATGAAAACTTGAGAGAGGGTTTATGGAGTCTATATTAAGAATTCTTAGTTTAAGACAGAGACTAGAGTCATGTCATTCTTAGAGACTATCCAAGTCTCTAGAATGATTATGGAAAAAGCATGGTCTAGGTGCTAGTCTCTACTGCTTTATAGGTTTAAAGACATTACTTCCTATCTGTGAAATCTGGTATAACTTTCCTAACCCTCAATTCCTTTATCTTTATAGTGGGTATATTAATTCCATCTCTCAGAATTTGTTGTTGAAATTAGGGATGAAATATATAGAGTACCTAGCACAGTGTCTGGCATATTATTTCTTAGGCTTTTATTATTATTGTTGGTATCAGTAAAAGTATTAGTATTGTACAATGACAACAATACAATTATGTTTCAGAAATTCAGGGAGCAAAATCATTGTGATCAGATGCAATATTCATTTAAATATTTCAGAGATGTGCTAACCTGATTGTTTATCTAGAATTCCCTCTGCACTCAAGATGATTAATAAAAATATTCCAATCATATTCTAAGCCCTCTTGGCAGAAAGTATAGCTCCTATATATTCTCTACAATGCTCAATAAATATTTAATAACATTACACTACTGTTTGGGATTTCTATAGTTCTTTTATTTGATAGTCTCTAAGTACTTTGTAGATATTAATTCATTAATTCTGCCAATTCCACAGAGACAAGGAAGGTAGGAAATGTTAAAGGCATCTGCTTTGCCTATTACTTTAAACACATCTCTTCCCCTTGTCCCCCTCAAACCTTGTTATGCCACTTCCCAGCAAATACACCAGAGTTTAACCCCCTCCTCTCAGCATTAAGACCCATCACCATCTCTACCAGACTAGCTCAGCATACTCAACGTTCTCAGCCCCTCCCTTCTCCCTCATTACAATATGCAGTTTCTATTTTTCCTTAAAAGATCTTCTTTCTAAAGTGGGCTGAGACCTTAGTAGATCCAAACTAAAGATAATTTAAATAACAAATCAATAGTAATTATAATAGCTTCTATCGATTGAGAATTAGGTACTGGAATATGTTTAAGTATCATCTGCTTTATGCATCTCAAAACTCCAATGTGTTATTTATCATTATCTCCTTTTTATGGTGGGAAAAATAAGTCCATGAAAAATTAAACTTGTATAAGATCACACAGCTGACAGGAAGCAGATCTGGGATTTGAACCCTGGTAGGACTAACTCTAAAATCTAAAAAGATTGAGAATTAGGTACTGGAATATGTTTAAGTATCATCTGCTTTATGCATCTCAAAACTCCAACGTGTTATTTATCATTATCTCCTTTTTATGGTGGGAAAAATAAGTCCACGAAAAATTAAATAAACTTGTATAAGATCACACAGCTGACAGGAAGCAGATCTGGGATTTGAACCCTGGTAGGACTAACTCTAAAATCTAAAAAGGCTTATTAGGAGCTATGCAAATTCTCTTTCTACCAGTACTCTGGGGACCTTCCAGAATCCTCCGACAACATGTGAGTCTGTGTTTGTCAAAATCAGAAGACTTGCTCTGATAGTGGAACTCATAGTAAGGTGAGCCTTCACTGAGGCTCCATCAATTATAATCTCCACTTGTCTTTCTTCCTTCCTCTCTCTGCCTACCACCCCATCAAAGGATCTGACAGATCAAAATCTAAGAGAATTTGAAACTAACGTGTCATCCCAGAAAGCCTCTAGAGACCAACCCAGCAGGCTTTCTGAAAGCCAGAGTGGGTATCACACCAGGGTCGTAAAAAACCATGCCTCCAACTGTATCTCAGAAATCAAAGTGTGGAAGGCGGAAGAGTCTCAGTGCCATCTACATAATAACATTGCTGTTTTGATCTCCACACTAGAAATGAAATAAGAAACCGAGTTCCAGAGATTTAAGTGACATTCTCAAAGCCATACAACCATGAAATGGCAAAAAGAGAATTCAAATCCTCGTCTGACCCAGGCTAGAACCCTTGTCCTTAACTGCTCATCAACTTGGTTGGAAGAGTCCTCTGTGCCCCAGAGCTGGCTCATGATATTTACTCTATAGTTTGTCATTTGAGAGTTGACAGAGACCTCGAGCTTTACCTAATCAAGGGACCCCAACATTTCTGCGGGTAGGTGCTAAGCGTAAGCCCTTGGAGCTGGTTCATCAAAAGGAAGAAAGGAAGTGTGGACTTGTTGGTAGTAGGGTTGAGGGGGACTGTCAGTAAGTGAGAAGTGATATTGACATTCCCAATCTGGGAATGAGAAGCAGTCTCTAGAAAAACATGCTTTGGGGTGGAGTCACCCTTGGCAATTCATCTTCTGCCAGGAAGCACAGGGACCACAGATTCTGTTCATTACCTTCATTTTCTCATTTTACAGATGGGGGGATTTATGCCAAAAAGATAGAATTTATTCCCCAGGCTAAACAACTACCGTTAACTTCTTATATTCAAGTTCATCCTAGAAGAATTTGGGACTGATTAAACGCACATCACTTTGTGAAAAACTTCAGGCTACAGGAGATATTTGCCACCACTGTGAATAAAGTTTTCCAAATAGTAATGCCGATACTATCTTTATTTCAGCAGCTAAGAAAATAAACGAGCAAGCAAACAAAAAAGAACAAAAACAAAAAAAAGTTGCTGAACAATATACTAGCTGTGTTTAGAGAACTGAGTTTCCTGCTCCTTTAAAAATATTCTAAATTATCATTTTATTAAACAAATTTAAACTTTTGCAAATACAGCTATAACCATTGTTCCCACTAGCAAGGTGCCTGTTGTGTACCAGTCTTAAAGATTACATGAGAAAGAAGTGAAATATCACTCAGAACTTTCTAGTAGTGCCAGAACATATGCTGGGGTGCATTTTAACACTCATGACAACCACAGAGGCAAGGTCTGATTATGAACAATTGACAGATGAAGACATGGAGACACAGAGAACAAATAGTTTGCTTGAACTTGAACTGTGGTTGGACCCTACATTGTCTGACTCCAAAGCCCAGCCTCTATTCTCTATTCTATTCTTTGTTCTCTTTAAAGCCCACACTCTATTTCTCTGAATTCTGTAGTGTGAAAAGACCCATGTCCAATAAGGGCCTCAGGAGATCATGACTCCAGTCAGATAGAGGCCAGAGTGAAAGTCACAGTGTCTTGCTGCTACAATACCGCTGAACTCCTGGTTGGCTATACATGGCCTGTTCCTCAGTAGGAGGACTGAACAAGCCCACAAGCCTGATCATCACACCAAATCATCTCCAGGGATTCCTGAAGCCAGGCTCATGAATTCCCAGCCCCTGAATAAACACTGATTATGCCCCTTTCTCTGCTCCAAATATGGACCAAACTGAAGACCAGGAATAGTGCTCAATTCTTAGTCGAGTTGGGGTAAAGAGTGCTGTGTGTCTTCTAACAACACTGAACTGCAATTCAATCATCATCCTCACAGATATAAGACAGTCCTTCAAAAAGTTCATGGAAAGATTCACATTATCTTTTAATTCTATTTTTTTCCACAATTAAAAAATATATTTGCTCGTATTTGTCTCAGTTCCCTCCAAACCCTCTTGGTTATTCTAGGATCCATTTGATTTATTCTAGAGACTTTCATCTCTAAATCTCTTTTAGCTCAAGGACATGATATGATTGTTTCTTCCCATCCCTTTAGTCCTAATGACACCCCCGAGAAGGGGGTTGTTAGCAGGAGTAACCTCTACTGTCCTTGCCCCAGGCCCAAGATCTTCTCTCCCATCTGGAATCATCAGCCTGGTGATATTCTGAGCATTATTTTGCTTTCAAACTGTGAATCCTCCAGGTAGAGCTGGTATTCTCAACCCTAAAACACCTTTACGTGGGAGTGGAGAAGGTGTTGGAAGATGAGTCTAAATCACTCCATCAGAGCAACTGGGAAGCTAAAGTGAAAAGAAAGCAAGTAATTTTCTCCTCGTACTTGTACATTTAAAAACTTTTCACATGCTTTGCATCATATAGTGTGCACAAGATCCTTGATTGTTAGGGAGGAAAGAGACGAGCATCCTTTCTCATATGAGAGGAAAAAAACACACCTAAGACCCAAATGGATGACGTGACCCAATGACCCAACAAAACCGTATAGGACTAATCAGTGGGAGATCTCTTGACTTGCTGACCAGGACATTGTACAGAGATCCAGATTGTGTTTTCCCTTACCCTCTGTTCTAGAATATAGCCATGTTCTTAAGTAGTTATTTAGGAATAGATTTATTTCTGCCTGTTGATTTTCCCACTCTTATAATAATCACAATAAATACAGTGCATATTATCTATGAACAGAGATAATAACCTCCCACTTCCCTCTGGACATTCAGGAAAAAGTTCTTTTTAGAGGCTGTGAAAGGCTGTTGATGCTGTCAGTGGCGTTAACCCAGACTACACCCACAGCTGGGCCTGACCAGCAACGTGTCTGTGCTTTCATACAGCTAGAGCACTAACACAATCACAGCATCTTGGCTGACTGACGGTTTGGGTTCCTGGTTTCCTAACAAGAACAAAGATGGAATTAAGCAATTGTCTTTTTTTTACAGGCTTAACAGAAACACTCAGTTGAATAAAACCTCAAAGACCTAAATCGAAGAGCCTCATTAGAAGAGGTTTGAATATCATGTTGCTTTATTCCAAAGGTTAAACACATTTAACCCAAGAGGGAAAAATCCTGCAGAAAGCAAGCAGTGCATGGTTTGCTTCTCTGCTGGCTCTGATACCACGCCACCCAGTGAGGGGGCTAGCCAGGCACTGAAGGCTGGATATCCCGTTTGGACACACTCTTGGGACCTAGGAAAACACTTAAGAGGCCAGGTGTGTGTTTGTTTTTAATCTCAAATGCCAAACCAAATTCCTTAATTCTCTCAATGAGATAACTTGGAATATAGGCCAACTGACCCAGGGCCTATAGGATCATACTCTTGTTAAGGCAGCTTGTATTTTGCTGTGTTTAAATGGACCAATAGTGGGCCATAAGCAAAGTGGAGCTGAGGATAATCATTTTCTTTGTTCTAAATCCTGATTGCAGACTCCCCAGTGCCTTATGCCCAGTTCTGTATACTCAACTTACAGGAAACTTGGAAAACTTGATAGGGTTTATGAAAGACACTCCAAGATGAATAATGAGTAGAAAATAGAATGTATTAAAAAATGGGTAAGAGAGAATTGTGATTAACTACATGGAAAAAA
>NW_007734598.1:22234-23204 GCF_000696425.1 Galeopterus variegatus | reverse complement strand
AAAAAATAAAGATAAAAGCTGATTTTCTTATGCAATATGAAGCCATATAGCAGGGCATAACCTTCCATCGAATGGGAGGAAATTGGTCTTAAACTACATGAGGGTGTACAAAGTTGCAAAGAAGGGTGCCTTAGTCAGTTTTGTGCTGCTGTAATAGAATACTTGAGACCGGGTAATTTATAGTGAACAGAAACTTATTGGCCCATGGTTATGGAGGCTGGGAAGTCCAATATCAAGGTTCTGGCATCTTGCAAGATGCATCATCACAGGATGGAAGGCAAGAGAGAAAGGGCAAGAAGGGGCTAAACTTACCCTTTTATAGCAGCACCAATGTCACCCGTGAGTGTGAGGCCCTCATGGCCCAATCACCTCTTCAAGGTCCCACTTCATCATACTGTTACAGTGGCAATTGTATTTCAACATGAGTTTTGGAGGGGATGAACCTTCAAACCATAGCACAATGTAAAGCCGAAAGACAACTACTTGTATGAGAGGTTGAATGCCTTTCCTGGACACAGAAGTATGGTCTAAGCAGCTGTCCAATGCTCTTTCTATAATGTGATGTTACAGAAACTCAGAAGCCAGCACTGTCACTTGGTTTCACTTTCACTACTAATAATTTAGTATGATTCAAAGAGCTATTATTGCCTGTTATGGTACAGAAGGACAAGTTGAAATATATGTCTAAAAAGCAGCTTTCCTTTAGGTCTAGCTTAAATAGCACTTCTTCTGAAGGTCTTTCCCTACCTCCTGAGAAGGAATTAATTTCTCCCTCCTCATTACTCCCACTGTACAATTAATTTCTCCCTCATTAATCCCACATTTTCTATGGTGTTTAACAGAGTTTCTTTATAATATAATTAGTGAGTTCTCTAAAAATACCATGTTTCCTCATGACAATTGCCATGTCCTGTTCACTGTGCACTTGATGGTGCCCAATAGGATGCCTGGTACCAGTAGAAGCTCAATA
>NW_007734598.1:19968-21104 GCF_000696425.1 Galeopterus variegatus | reverse complement strand
AATATAAACTGAATTTAAATTAACAGAACTATTTGGATCTCTAAGAGAAATTCAAAGCAACAGATGACATAATATCATTCCTTGGGGACTTGACTTTCACATTTGCTAGACAAACCCCATACATACTTGAAACAAAATAGAAAAACCTCCAGCAGGACACGATTAAACAGCATCAGATTAGGAGCACTCAGAGAAAATGAATCAGGACTGGTGAGATTTGAAGCAGATTTCCAAAATTAAGTGACTACCATCTGTAGGGTGTTAATGTTATTTTACATAAAACATCTTGTTTAATGTTAAATAACAATTTTAAATAAAAGTTTAAGCTGCAAGATTAATATTATTGTTTTCACAATAATAAGGATGAGGAAATAGTCTCAAAGAGACTGTGTGATTTGTCCGAGATCACATGAAACTATTAGATGATTAACTTGGGCTCATAATTAGAGTCCAGGTTATCTTGGCAGCACTTCAGTGACTTTTCACTCTATACATTTGTCTTGTACGTATAACATAAATGAAAGAAGGAAGAGTATAGACTGTAGTGAAGGTAGAAATGGCACTGCTATGCTAGGTACTCATAAAAAAAGATGACTTTTCTCCACACCCCCAGGTTATTAATGCTATCAGCAGCTTTCTGTTCTCGGGCCCTTTACCCAGCCAGCCACCCAATCAAATGTTGACATTTCCCATGGTTTAGTTGCTAAGCTGGGTATCCTTGCCATCAGCACAATTTGGTGAGTTGATCACAGGTTTCAGGGCCATCTTTAACAGGTCTAACAATTGACCCTTCAGTCCACCTGTATCTCTGCATCCTGGGGGCTAGTCCGTCTTGGCCTGATCTGGCCCAAACCTCCCCTTCTTTGACAAAATCAAGTTTCTTTCCTTTCCAGACATCTTGGACCTGCTGAGCTTTTCAAGCTATTGTTCAAGCTAAATGTTTTTCCATTTCAGTCTCAATGGAAGTGGAACATTTCTCTGGAGAAGAGTCATTCTGTACAGACAAGAGATTCCATGGCTCCTCTGAGCCCAGCTGCTGGGAGGAACCTGAGATAGAAGCTTTAATGTAATGTGAACTTTAACGTGACAATTAACGCAGGGTCCTTTTCCCTGAGGCAATTAACTTCTGCTCTTCT
>NW_007734598.1:16733-18227 GCF_000696425.1 Galeopterus variegatus | reverse complement strand
CACAGCCAGCCTGGGGTTATGACCGTGACCTTACTCCTCCCTGAATGCCTTGGCATCCCCAGGTCCCTATTTTAATTTTTGAAGAAGCTTTTAAAAAAACAAGGCCTGTACATACACAAACAAGCATATATATGTGTATAAACACACGCGAATGAAAGAGTTTTGAAAAGAAAAAATAAAATTGCAGTATTGATTTCTGTAATGAAATAATGTTATCCCAATATTGTTTGTTCACTCCTCTGGTCTCCCTTCCTCTCTTTAACTTTTATTTTAAATGACTTAACTGTTGATTAGGTATTGAAAAATCTTGATTGGTATAACACCACTTAAAAACTTTATTTCCAAAATGATATTCATTAATATTTTCCAGCATGTTAACGATGACTCTGCTCTTTGTTTCTAGATTGCATGTCAACTGTATTCATCACAGGAGAACTGCCACGTTTCCTCTTTGCTTGGCTTAAATGTGACTGATGAGGGCAGGCCCGAGAGGCTGGTGCTCCTGGGACTGCTTCTGGCTACCCTCTATTTCCCAAACCCCATCTTCCTGCACTCTTTGTGTGGGTTTGGAAGAGCTCACTGGTCCCTAAGTGCAGGAGAGGAAAAGTACAAGCATAATACCTACTCTAGCAATATATTCGTGGGGCTGCTCAGGAAATGGCAATAATCAGAGAGTCATAGCATTTTGGAAACGGTAAAGGGAATTGTAGATAATCTTGTCCAGTTCCTTAATTCTACTGATTAGGAGATTAATCAGAGAGAGAGTGTGTGTAACCTCTGCTTTTTAGCTATTTAGTAACAGAGCTGTGACTAATAACCTAGTTCTCCTAATTTCTAGTCCAATCACCTTTTCATACACGCACGTATATACACCCAAGAATTCATCTTCTAAAACTAAATCACATACTTACGAGTTCACATATACTAAGAAAGGTCAGGGATCATATCTATATTGTTCACACCACGTTCCCTATTCATAGCCACAGAAAGCACCAGAGGCATATTTACTGAACAAATGAGCAGCTTTTTCTTAAATTTTCTGTTCATAGGTCAGCATAGTCCAATACATTAATATGCAGTCTGGCTCTGTCCTGGTCTAATAAAGTATTATATTTCTATACACATATGAACCCCTCCAGTATTTCTCTTCAGAACATGAATGGTGAGCTAGGTTTCCAGGAGTAGTCATAGGTTTATGCCCTTCCTGGTCCCAAAGCAACCACATATTGTGAGATAGACATTAGCACTAAAGGAACAGGCTGTGGTAGAGAAGACAGTTTTCTAGGTGAGTGTTGGGTGGGTTGGGCCTGAGCAGAAAATCAAGGAGGTAGGTAATGGGGATGATTCTTCTAACTTCATAGCTAACACTGAATCACATTATTAATCTCTAAGTATACCTTTCCACTTGTTTCTTAGTCAAAATACCGAAATAGTAGAAAGAAAAAAACTATGTATATATAAAGAGATATATATATATATATATATATATATATA
>NW_007734598.1:14226-15693 GCF_000696425.1 Galeopterus variegatus | reverse complement strand
GAGAGAGACTGATTCATTTTTTTCCCCCAGGGACAGGTGGCCCTGGGTAGTCATGTTTTTGTTTTTTATTTATTTATTTTTTTTTTTTTCAGAACCTCTCCACCTTCTCAACAGTCACCAACACCATCTGCAATGTCTTGGTGGTATGTATGAATTAATGAGAAATAGTAGGAGGGAGAAAAGATGCCTTAAGCCCCCATTTCCCTGATATGGGAAAAATGATAAATAGTGTAGCCTCATATTTTGATCCAAACGTGTTCTGTCTTCCTAGTCAGCCTGCCTAGTTTATGTCTATAATAGGTATTGTTTTCCTGTGGAAAGTAAAGGTCTAAACAAAAGGAAATATGGGATGAATCCATTTTGTCCCACCATCCCTGACACAAATTATGAAGATAAACTGTGTTTTGAGCCATGGATGATTCAAGAAAGTGGTATGTTGAAGTTTATTTCTGAAATATAGAAAAACAATCAGCGTGGAGGACAAGTGATTATTTTCACATTTCTAATTAATATGATTAATTTAACAAAGTAAGAAACAAAAAAAGACAGTTCCAGTCAGTAGGTTCACATATTGCTGAAGAGTTTTTTTCATCCTGATTTATATGTGATTTTGCCCTTCACCTGGAAAGACGATAAACACCAGAGGCCATATACCTGATTGGCATTATACCAAGTATTCTAAAATACTAAAGCAAAAGGGAAGTGTCACTTAACTTTTCACTTAAATGAATGGAATCAGAAAAGTTATTTTTTACATTTAATAATAAAAAGCTAAACTGTGTTGAATGCTCACTATTTATCATTGTTAATGCGTTGACTAGTCCACAATAAATATTTTATATTTTTACTATCATCTTACGTTCCAAAGAGAAAGATAGGGTTTAGAGAAAATTTAGAGAGTTAGGTCACATTACTAGTATTTGTAGATGTGGGATGAGAATCCAGCTTTGTCTGACCATTGAACAAGAGCTCACTTGTTCTTCAGAAAAAAATAGATGCGTTCAAGGAGAACCATCTACTTTAGAAACCATGGCAACCGATTTTTTAGCTTGGTTTCCTTTCAGAGATAGAATCTGGGCTCATGTAGTCCAACTGGTTTATTTTACAGGTGAGGAAGTTAACTAATGTGACTAAGTATATACAGCTAGTTAGAAGAACTGGAATTGAAACCCAAATTTCTGAATTGTCATGCAGTAGCAGAGTCTCTTCTATACCACTCTACTTCTCAACAAAGCAGAGATGAACTTGAATTAGATGTAGAATTATAGTTGCTCAGTTGAATCAGTTGCTCAGTCTCCCCAAATTCTCCTAGTTAAGCTAGTGCCACCAACTCCCCCAGATTTAGGAATTAATCTATCTTGCTTCACATCCCTGTTGTGTTAGGTCATCATCAAAAACTCGCCCTCCATGTCATCTCTATCACCAGGACATTCTTCTCCATAACAAACATCTATGAAACAGACCCAG
>NW_007734598.1:0-13645 GCF_000696425.1 Galeopterus variegatus | reverse complement strand
AATTAATCTATCTTGCTTCACATCCCTGTTGTGTTAGGTCGTCATCAAAAACTCACCCTTCATGTCATCACTATCACCAGGACATTCTTCTCCATAACAAACATCTATGAAACAGACCCAGTCATCCACCCTCCAGCACTCCCAGATCCTTCCCATGTGCTTTGTGGAATTCATAGTTTCTCATTGTCAAAATCTCCAATATTCACAATCTCTCCTTAAATGTTTTCTTTGCCTCTTGTCCTAAATTTACGTTTTTACTTAAGAATGCTACTTGCTCTCAAATGACACAAACTGCTGGACCAGATGATTAGAGCAGGTGTTTGTCTTATTCCTCATTTCTACTTCTAAGCAATTCACATCTTTCCTTCCTTCTATCTCCTCTGGAGTCCGCGCCGTCAGGCTACACCACTTCCTACCCCACATTGTGTCTGTCACCCGCCGGCTGCCCATCACTCCGTTTACTCACTAAAGTTTTTATGTCCTGGCTCACTATCTTTGTCCCCACCTTTCCTCTTGGCACTATTGTTGGTAATTCAAACATCCAGATGGATTACACTTCCTACTCCCTGTCCTTCTGTTTCTTTCGTTATTCACTTCCAATGTTTTATTCCTCTACCTCCCCCTCAGCTGCCCATTTGTCTTGGTCATAGTCTTGATTTTACCATTATTTCAATCAAAAACTAGAAACAGAATGATCTGGAATTATCCTCTTCATTTATTTGTTTCTTTATTGGCCCACACTAGATTATAACTTTCTTGAGAACAGGGACCTTGTCTACTTGGCTTGTCACTTTACATCTGGAATCTAGGACAGAACCTGGCATCAAGTGGGAGCTCAATAGCTCCCACTGTTATCTGTTAAATAAATGTTAACAATGCTGGATCCTAGTCTTAGTGAAACTAATAAGTATAGACTTGTCAGCCCTCTTAAAGCTTCTAATCAACAAGAAACACAGTATGCACCAAACACTTAATATATACTAAGACTATGATAAGTTATTCTGAGTGAGTGACAAAGAAAAAGTATAAAGTTTTCCCAACCCCCAAAGAACTTGAAATTTATTGAAGAACAACAAAGTAGCTATAGAAAATAATATAAGAATATGTCATTATGAAATAAAATGTTAGATTGTATGTTATGAGCAGTAGATGCGATATGTGCTCATCCATTTATTTATCCATGAATGTGTCCATGCAGCCAATAAATTCTTATAGGACACTTCCTATTGTACTAAACTCTCCTGGGCACTGGAGTTTCAAAGATAAATAAAGCATTGTTTCTGCCTTCAATGACAACACACTCAGTTGAAAGAGAAAGACATGGGAGAGTCTCCCTTACAAAGGGGAGATGCACATATGGCAAATCACGTGTGTGAGCATGACCTGCTCCCTCTCAGTGAAGCCCTCACCGTACACAGAGCATCTGACAAGAGACAACTTACAAGTGTAGACCTACAGGTGATTATTATAATAAAAACCTCTTCCAGAGTTTTTTATTATAGGTAGTAGAGGTGTCATATCAGAAGAATCAAAGATTTTGGTTTACATGTACATTAGTTTACGTAAACAGGAGAGGAGGAAGTATTAAGAATATTGACTGACATATTTACTTTAGGAACATGTATTTTCATCTTTTCCAGGTGTGTTTTCTGAGGCTTCTTTAGTAAGACTGCCAACTATTTTAAAGTAAAAAACAAAAACATGCGTCGTATGTCTGTTATAGCTTTGTCTAAACTTACTCGAGGACTCACCTTACTACACGAAACAGGTACTGACTGACTGGAAATAGAAGTGAAAGGTAAAGAGGAAAAAAGGGTGTTATGAATTAGGGTAAGTTTTGCTGCGAGTGTAAGAACCCCAAATCAGTGTCTTAAATGACAGTAGTCCAGATGTGGGGTAAGTTCTGTGATTGTATATCATGCTCAGAAAAGCCAGGTTCTATGCCTCTCTCAGGTCTGCCTTCCCCAGGCATGTCTTTGTCCTCTGGCTATGTCACTACAGTTCCATCAGGGCCAGACATTAGATTTATCATAAGATAAGAGCACAGCAACATCCAAGCAAAGAGGAAAGAGTAGTCTCTTTTCCTGTGGCCATGTCTTAAGAAAAAAAAAAATGCTCTAGAATTTCTCAACAAACATTCTTTCAAATCTTTGTGGTCAGAGTTGTGTCACATGTCCTTTCCTGGACTCTTAATCACAGCAAGAGGAATGGGCAAATCCATTTGTCCCCTGGACAAATCAGGCCCACTCTTGCAGCCATGATCAGAGTCAGCGTCTCCTTCGGCAACTTGTAGCATGGGTTCTGGAAAGCACAGTTCTTTTGAGGCAGAATAGGGGAATGGGTGCCAAGTTGTCAAGGCCAGCCATGTAATTTGCAGAGTCAGTGCAATTTCAAAATGTAGTCTCCGCTTCCCATGGCAGAAGGGTAGCCCTCAAGGGACTATTACCTTGCTCTGGGATCAGGGTAAGTGACAGACCTCCCCTCTCTAACAAGGTGCCAAATATGCCATAGAACTTCCAGCCCATGGCAGGGATGGCCACCATCTTGCTCCACCCCAAAAGGCTACAGGGCATTAAACCCAAGAGTGAAGCCCTTCTGAGCAGGGCCCTATGTGACTGCACTGGTTGCTTGCCCATGAAGCTGGCCTTGGGGTGACCAAGCAACTGTGTCAGAGAATGGGGCTTGGAATGCATGTGGGAAAACACCAGATGCCAGCCAAAGAGTGAAGGGCTGAGACAGTGCACTGAGGAACCAGGAAGCTGGAGCATGGTACGTGGAACTACCCCCACTGTCAACAAACACAAGAGGGAAGAGTGGCTTACCCAGAGTCACCGGGAGGTAACATGTCTATCCCATTCGTGCAAGACGGTGGAATGGCCAGAATGCCCTGGAAATTCCCTGTAGCCTCCTCTGGCTCTGCATTTCCTCTCTGTTGTGACCTGCTACAATCCAGCTTAAAATAAACAAATAAAATTTACAAAAAAATTCATGCTGTTGAGCCAAAATGGGGAAAGAGGAGGAAAGATTGCCAGCTTATAAGGAGAGAGAAAATTCCTTATTCAAAGGGACTTATTAATGCACTCTCCATATCCTGCCAAATCCTAACATTCAGTGCTATTTAGTATCAACACAGAGTAATTTCTCCTGTGCAGGCTTCACCAAATGCATCTGTGGGAGAGAGATTAGTTGCATCCTATGGAGAGGGGTGATTTTCAAAGCTTTGGTTTTAATCTGGTGGGCATGGAATGCTCTAAATGTCTCCCCTGAGTCTTAATGATGTTGCTTTACAAACTTTCTACCTCAAAAAAGTACTTGAGCGATAAAAATACCACCCCTTCCCTTTTAGTATTTATAGTTAAATACTAAGAGCTGGGGAAGAGCAGCTCTTCTCAAGGGGAGTGCCCGCAGACAGATTTACATCTTGGGAGGTCATGTCCAAGCTGGGGTTGCAGAAGAAGATTCCAATCCTACTTTTTAAACCTTCTGCCTAAGACTTGACACCTGACTGAAAAGGACTGAGAAAGCGTTTATGCTTACCCTGTAATAATGAGTATAAAGAGAGACTTAGAATAATTGTATGCTAGAAGGAAATACAGTAAAATTTTAGCTATGTATGGTGGAGCCATGAGTAATTTTTAGTTTTTATTTGGCCTGACTATTGTTCCCAAGTTTCTGTAACAAGACTGAATTATTATTATTATTATTTTGACCAGTAAGGGGATCACAACCCTTGGCATGGTGTTGTCTGCACCACACTCAGGCAGTGAGCGCACCGGCCATCCCTACATAGGATTCAAACCCGCGGCCTCGGTGCTACCAGCGCTGCACCTGAATTATGTTTAATAGGAAAATTGTATGTATGCATATATATATATATATATATATACATACAGATATATATACACATGACACATAGACACATATACATGTACTCATATATATATATTTATGCATACACATACATGTAATTAAAAACATATACATGGAGAGACTTCTGTGAAATAAACTAAAGCAATTTTTATTTCTTTGTAGAAAAGTTAACTCAACAGAATCAAGACACATGAAACATCATGGAATCTAACACTGGCACATGTTTCCTCCCCCAGCATTTATCAAGTGCCTTACATGCTATAATTACAACATGGCTTACAGAAAGACGGGAGGCAGAGAGGAATGGGGGATGAAGGCGAGTAGGCTACTCTCTCATTATCTTTAATAGTGGATTAGAAAATACTCTGAACCATAATACAGAGTTAAAAAAAACATTACTCTTACAAAGTTGTTGATTTTTAAAAATGTCTAATATTCCTCAGGTGTTGGCGACATGATTGTGGTATGGACACTGCAGGTAAGCTTTAAGAAGTTAGTACCTAGGCAGCTGGTAAGCCGTGCAAGCAATAAATGATATTTGAACATAAATAGAAAGGAAAACAAAGCAAAACAAACAAACAAAAGATTCCACTATCCTATCATCAGAATTCATATTACCCAGAGTCTAATCTTATTCAGTACATGCAGAAATTTCTATCAGGTTGCTTGCTCAAGTACCTGTTTCCTTGTGGGTGGAGTGAGCATAACAGAGCAGCCGAACAGCTTTACAGAAAATAGGAGTCCAAGATTGGGACTTCTATGGTCCCATGAAGAGTCTCTGGCCTCCCTGGTCTTATCTGGACATGTGTAACTCCTCATTGTCTCCTGTTCCACCATTAGATAAGGCTCCTGCTAGGGCAAGTAACGATGCAACTTATAATCAGAGGACTGAAGTGGAAGACTTTTCTTCTCCAGGGTCTTCACAGGAGGCTGAGAAGATCATTGGAAGCCTGGGGGGAGGTGGGCGAAGAAAGCCAGGAGGAAGGGGTGTTGGAGACTGCCTGGCTTTATTAAAATAAGAAGGGGGGCTGGGGCTCTTTCTCAACTTCAGGAAAACCATTTGTAGAGGGTCAAGAGCTTTCCCCTTTATAGAGATTTTTGGAAAGATTTTTCAAGCAGTTTATTCTATGCCTGTGTACAGCAGGGAGGGAGGAGGTGGAAGGCGGTGGGGGTGGGGAAAGGGAGGCGAAAGCAAGATGCTCTTGACACAAATGGATACCCACCATGGTGCATTTTAGAATCCCTAGCAGTGACATTAGAGAGAAGTGGGATGTTTGGCGTTGCCACAGAGGACTAATCCCAGCCCTAACTCTTCCCCTCTGGGCTCCACACTGGGAAGCCACCTGCCAGCCACCTCTTCTGCCTCTTCAACCCCACAGATAAGATGGGGAAATGGTTCTGAAGAAGGGATGGTAAGTTTTTCCTTAAAGTGTTCAGAGAATTAGATTTTCACACTTGCTAAGCTGGCAAAACAGAAGAAGATATTACGCCCAGCTATTCACCTCCTCAGATGAAGGCACACAGGTCCACCTCATACCACTATTAGAACTAAGATTGTGCATGGTGGGTTGTTTAGAAAAGGTACAAATAAAGAGTTCACATTCCAGAGTGGTTGACTTGATGACCCTGATAGCTTGTACGTATCCATGCTAATCTTGCCTGGCAAGGGTCCCTGAGATCATTAAGAGTCTGTTTCTACCACTGGGCTCCCTTGCCCACCCCACGCCAGTATTTCTGGGACTAAGAAGAGTGCAAAGTGAAGTGTTTATTTTACCTGATGTCAGTGTTCTGTCTGTTACTATCATCCAGTGGTCCTTTGTTCTCCTGCAAATAGGTTAGAACAAAACTTGTACAGATTTCTGGAGACTGTCGTTTTGTTGAAGAGGTGCCAACTTGAACCCTCCTGTCTTGTTTTCTCTCTCTTCATGCCACACAGGTACCTTGCTCCAGCCATTTGATCATAGATCTTAACCAACTAAATGAGCCTGAGCAAATTCTTAGAACAAACAGCTGGGTCTCAGAATAACTGGTTTGAATCTGCAAATACACATCAAGGGCGCCCTTTGTTATTTGCTAACGAAGCTGCCCCTGAACTTGCTGGAGAATCAATTCAATGTGAACACAAGGATTGGATAGCCCAAGCCCTTGCCAAGGAGAAGGAAAAGGATATGAAAACAATGTCATGTCTGTAACACAACTGCAGTTATTCTGCATCTGTGCTGATCATTATTATAACCTGAAGACCTTTTAAAACATATTCATGCCCTATTTTAACCTTTGTGCAATGTTATTTAATTGATCTCGGGTGGAGCCAGAGATTCTGAAGAGTAACCGATTGAGAACCTCTGCTAGTGACTCTAGGTAAGTAATGGCGTAACCTCAAAGTAAAGTAAAAAATGATTATTGTGTACATTTTATTGCATATAAGCTCCTACAGTGGGGTTGAGCTGTTAAACGTTTTTCTTTCAAGTCAGTTCTCAATTATGCATGCAAATGGAAAGGGCCAGTGAAGCAGATAATATGAAAGTTGAAAAAAAACCCCAATAAAATATAAACAGTCAAATTCAGAATTCAAAAAATCAATGAACACTCAGTCTAAACTGGACACTGTGCTAGGAGGTGGGAGGGATGCAGATGAACAAGGCACAGCTGCTGTTTTAAAGGTGATCAAGTTCATTCATTCATGCATGCACTGAGAACTGGGATAAGATTAGAAGCAGCGAAGACAACAGAATTAGAATAAAATAAATGTTATCCTGAGTCACACTTATGACCACCTATTCTTGGAAAAGCGGTACTAAGGAACACTGAGGTGTTATGTCTGCATAACCCCTTCATTTCTCAGGTTTAGAAATAGTGTACAAGGAGGTCACATGGCTAAGAATGCTAACAGTGGGACCATGGGTGGAGCCCAGAGTAGTTCATGCCAGACTTATATCTTATCCTCTATCCATGGCTCTCTTTACTTTCTTTCCCTCTATTTTCCAAATGATTTTTTTATACAGTATGAGGAAGGTGTAATTAGTTGCCCTTCCTGATTCCAACTCTTCATAAACGATCACAGATCTTTCCAAAGTGTATAATATAAAATGGGAGACAGTGAAGTCAGTATTTCTCAACCTCAGTTGTGAATTGAAATCATCTGGGGAGCTGTAAAAAAGTTAACATACACACATGCATACATGCAGTAAAGATACTGGCTAAGAATGTCTTAGTTTGACTATTAATATTTTGGATGACCTTGGAAAAATCACTTAACATCTCTATGTCTCAGTTTCCTTATCTTTAAAATGGGGATCAAAAATAGCACTTATGGGGGCCGGCCTGATGGTGCACTGCTACAGTGCGCCGCTTGGGAGCGCGGCAGCACTCCCGCCGAGGGTTCGGATCCCACATACAGACTGGTTCCCGCTCACTGGCTGAGCGAGGGGCAGGCGCAGCACCGAGGGTTGCGATCCCGTTGCCGGTCCCGGTCCGGTACGGGCGCGACACTGAGGGTTGCGGTCCATTGCCGGACACGAAAAAAGAAAAAAAAAAAAAAAAAAAATAGCACTTATGGGCCGGCCCGGTGGCGCACTGCTATAGTGCGCCGCTAGGGAAGCGCGGCGGCGCTCCCGCCGAGGGTTTGGATCCCACATACAAACCGGTTCCTGCTCACTGGCTGAGCGAGGCGTGGGAGCAACACCGAGGGCTGCAATCCCGTTGCCGGTCCCGGTCCGGTACGGGGGCGACACTGAGGGTTGCGATCCATTGCCGGACATGGAAAAAAAAGACAAAAAAAAAAAAAAATAGCACTTATGCCATTGAGATAATGAGGAATGAGAGGATATATACAAAAGTGCTGAGAAATGTGCTTGATATATATGCATAGTATGTTTCCTCACTCATAAGTGGGAGCTAAGAAACAAAGAAAGACTACAATAAAACGTTGAACTTTTAAAAGGAGAGGACAGACCTACAGTTACTAGAGGTGGGAAAGGCAGAGCGGTGGGGGGATTAGGGAATAACTGGGTAAGGGACAGAAAGAGTAGTTACGATTTGTAATGATGAACATGCTAATAATATTGATTTGGTTATCACATACTGTACGCAAATACTGAGAGTTGACTCTGTACCTCATAAATATGTATAAACTATTATGTTTCAAGTGAAAAAAATTTTCAAAATTCTATTTTTCTATGAACTTTTTGAAGTACCCTCGTATAGTTTAAAAAACTGTTATATATTATCATTTCCAGTGAAGTTAGTGTTATTAACTATGTTGCCCATTGTGAAAGGCAATGCCTTCTTTTATTTGTCTGGAATTTCAAACTTCTAAAAGCAACTTTTCCTGAAACCTCTCCCAATTTCATGCCCCCCACCAAATGCACATAAAACAACCTCATACCACAAACACAAATATAGTACTCTAGTATCCTAGACCATGGTAACATGTTTTCCATGACATTTCTATTTTTTTTTATCAGATATTGCTAGGTGTTCCAACTGTAGAGATGGCCCCAGTAACAGGAACATCCTGATTAGCTGGGTATTTCAGATTTTCACAACTAAGATCTTTAGATATTATGACATTATGATAGTCATTTGCCCATTTGAAAAGACCAAAGCCACCTGCAATCTAGCTGGTTTGCAATAAAGAAGCAGAAAAGTTGACAATACAATATATCTCTATCACTCCTCTCTAAAATCCACCCTCTTCTGATACACGCAGAGACACTCACAGCCTCTACCCATGATGCTGAGATGCTGCGGTGCCCTTATTTAAATTTTCTATACACGTGTGGACTGCTCTATTTCCCTGTGATCTGGTATTTCTTTCAGTCCCTTCTAATTATGACTTGCTGCATTTCCTCTTCCTGGGATTTTACCACTTAGTTACTTTTTTTAATTAACTGAATAATTTTTAGAAATTTTATATAATCCTGAAGATAAAAATATGTTTGTTGGCACAGGGCATGGTGAAAAACCAAGATTTTTTTCTAATACTGAAGTGTCCCTAAAGGCCTACCATACCCCATTAATCATTTTTCTAGACTGAATACTTTTCAATCTACTAGTCGGTTTTCTTTTCCATTCATTTGTCTTTCACATGCAAGCTCATCTTCCATTCTGCTGTTTGTCTCCTGATAAGATCATGAGAATTGCAAAGGGAGACACCATGGCCCGTGGAAAACTGGCCTGAGGAGGGCTCTTCTTCTAATCCCAGCTTTGCCAGTTTTATTAGCTGTGCAATCTTGGGTGAATTTACTCTCAACACCCAGAAGTCCCTTAGGAGTCAATTTGTCAATTAGCCAATATTTCAGAAGACCTAATATTTCAAGCTTTCTCCTCAGAGGTGAGAGAAATGCAATGAAGAATCTAAGAAGGCCCCTGTTCACAAGATGCTTATAATCGAGGTGGAGAAATGGATCTATACATGAAAAGTGAACTGACTGAATTTGGTCTTCTTCAGGGGTTGAAGCCCACTACTGCCCATCCCTCCCCTCAATTACAACCAAACACTGGAGAAAAATACAAAAACAAAAACAAAAAGCTAGATTTTTTTTAAGAGTAAAAAAATACAGGTGAATTTTGGGGTGAAGTCAAAACTTTACAACATCAAAAAGGTGGGTTTCCTATTTTTTGTTTGTTTGTTACACAGTTCTGCCCCAAGGGTAAGGATCAATGGTCGAATAAAATGTCAATAAAAAGTTGTCTTTCTGGCCATAGAAGTGGGAGGTGAGGGGGAAAGTTTTAGAGACTAAAGAGTTTAAGAGAATCCTAGAGCAGAGAGAGCTGGAAAAAGTGACTCCCTAATTCTGTGTATGAATCCACAAGTGGCAGCTAGTGTAGAGAAACCTTGGAGACGTGAACTGACTTGAACCACAGCCCACAGATGGGGAAACACATCTTGCAGTTGAACCTAACTGAATTGACTGCCTACTGAAAAGAAAAACTACAACAGAGAGAAGAATTCTTTAGAGGAGGAGATAGCAAACTATAGCATGTAGGCCAATTTGACACACCTTCTTTTTTTGTAAATAACATTTTTGTAGAACACGGCTATGCTCATTTATTTATGCATTGTCTATGAATTTTTTTCTATGTAGCAGCAAAGTTGAAAAGTTACTCAGTCTGCATAGCCCACAAAACCTGAAATATTTACTTACTTGCACTGTGCAGATGTATCTGCCAACCATTGTTCCAGCAGATTATTATAGGACCCAGAGATCATATGATGTAACATTCACAACATCAAGAATAAAATGAAATATTTCTTGACATACAAGAAATAGAAAAATGTGTGACCAATTTTCAAAAGAAATTAAAATGGGCACATGCCCCAGATGTTGGAACTTTTAGTCAAAGACTTTAAAGCAGTTTTTACCACTTGCTTTATGAAGTAAAGGAAAACATTCTCTATGTTTTCCTTTAAAAAAGATAAGTGTTTTCAGTTCAGAAATAGAAACTATGAAAGGAAAAAATGAAACTTTTAGAACTAAAAAATTACAATATCTTAAATGGAAAATATTCACTTAATGAGTTCAATAGAAGAATGAAAATAGCAGGGTAACTTATAAACTTCAAGTTTGTGAATTTGAAGATATATCAATAGAAATTACTTAATTGAAAAAGTAGAGATAAAGGAGATTGAAACTAAAATTAACAGAGACTCAGAGACCTATTGGACAACAGCAAAAGGCCTGGTATCCATGTTATTAGAGTTCCAGAATAAGAAGAAAGAGAAATTAGCATAGAAAGAAAGAAAAAATGAAGATATAAAGGCTGAAAACTTCCAAAATTTGCTGAAAGACATAAATATACAAATGCAAGGGGCTCATCAAAACTCTAAATAGGATGCACTAAAAAAAAGGGAAAGAAAAAGAAAATAAAAAAAGCTCAGACACATTATAATCACACTGCTGAAAATTAAAGGTTAAAAAGTTGAAAAACTTAGAGGTAAACAGTGCATTATATAAAAAGAAAATGATTTTAATGGCTGCAGATTTCTCACTGGAAATCATGAGCTTAGAAGACAGTTCTGAAAGAAAAGAACTATCAACTCTGAATACTAAATCAAATAAAAACAGTCTTCATAAATGAAGGTAAAATAAAGGCATTTTCAGATAAAAACAGATTAAAATAATTTATTGCCATTAAACTTTAAAAAAATAAATGCTAGGAAAAGAAGAGCAAATTTGAATAAAGCAGAAGTAAACAAAAAATCAAAGAAATTAAAAGCAGAAAAGAATGGAAAATATCAATGAAATTAAAAGCTGATCCTTTGTAAAGATGAATAAAATTAGTCAACCTCTAGAAAAATCAAACAAAATGGAGATTACCCATATTGCCATACTAGAAGAAAAGATATCACTGCAGTCCCCTATAGGAAAATGGTAATACTAGAACACTAAAATAATACCATACTTCAGAATTTGATAACTTAGATGAAATGAACCAATTACTCAAAAGATACAAACTATCAAATTTCTCAAGAACAAGTAAATCATGTGAATCTATTAAACATAAAAAACAAATGTGTTAAATAATTTGAAGTTGTATATATTTACAATCCTTCTTAAAGAGAAAATTATAGATCTGTATGATTTCAGGAACAAATTCTATTAAAATCTTAAGAAAGAAATAACACCAATATTGCATCAAATCTAAAAAATAGAAGGGAAGGAAGCATATTCTCACCTCATCTCTTGAGATCAGGATAACCCTGATACCAAAACCAAAGAAAAATAATATAAGAAAAGAAAGCTACAGAACACTATCTCTCATGAACTTAGACTAAATTGTTTCAACAAAACATTAGCAAATCGCAGCTATCAAGATAGTGCAGTATTGACAGAGAATATTCAAATAGATCAATGAAACTGAATAGTCAGTGCAGAAACAGACACACAAATACCACCAAATGAATTTTAGCAAAGATACAAAAGCAATTCGATGGAGAAACTTGTATTGCTAACAAAGGGTATTGGAACAATTGAATTTCATATGCAAACAAAGAAAACCTTCAACATTAACTTACATATTATACAAAAAATAACTCAAAATAGGACATAGATCTGAATTTATTTAAAACTATATAACTTTAAGAAGAAATCATGGAGGAATATCTGTGTGATCTAGGATTGGGCAAAGAGTTCTTAGGTATGATACCAAATCACCATCCATAAAAGAAAAAACTGATAAATCGGACTTCATCAAAATTAAAAACTTTTAATCTGCAAGCGACATTAGAATAGAAGATAAACCAAAGTCTTTACAAATATTTGCAAATCACATATCTGGTAAAAGACTTTTAGCCAGAATATAAAAAGAACACTCTAAGCTTTACAGGAGAACAAACAAATTGGGAAATGGACAAAAATCTTGAACAGACATTTAACCAAGGAGTATGTATGGATGGTAAATAGGCACATGAAAAGATGTTCAACATCATAACTATTAGAGAAGTCAAATTAAACCCTTGTGAGATACCACCTACTAGAATGACTAAAATAAAAAATGCTCACAACACCAAGGGCCAACAAGGGTGCAATACAATTGGATCTCTTATACACTGTTGCTGGGAATAAAAAATGATACAACCTCTCCAGAAAACAGTTTTGCAATTTTTTGGCTCAGGCAACCACACTCCTAGGTATTTAACTTAGAAAACTAAAAATTATGTTTACATAAAAACCTGTTACATGAGTGTTCATAACAGCTTTAGTTGTAATAGACAAAAACTGGAAAAAGCGCAGATGTTCTTCAACTGCTGAATAGATAAACCGTGGCACATTCATGAAATAAAAAAGGAAGAAATTATTGATACATGAACAACTTGGATAGATCTCAAGGAAATTATGTTGATTGGAAAAAAAGGCCAACATCCAAGGCTACATAATATACAATTCAACTAACATAACACTCTCTAGTTGACAAAATTGTAGCAACAGAACAGATCAGTGATTGCCAGGGATTTAGGGGTAGATGCAAATTGTAATTTCAAAACTGATGGAACAGGTTGTATCCTGGTTGTGGTGGTGGCTACATAAATCTATAACTGTGATAACATTTTATAGAACTACACACATACACAATTGCATGAAAAATACTATTAAAGCCAAATAAATCCTGTAGTTTATTTAATAGTATTGCACCTATATAACTTTCCTGGCTTAGATAATTACACTATGGTTATATATGTGATCATCAAAGAAAGCTGGGTAAAGTGTACACAAAAACTCTGACTAATATTTTTGCAACTTCAATGTTATTCTCAAACTCTTTTAAAATAAAGTTAAAGGAATATATTAGCAGAATGAACAAGGAATATATAAATATAACACTATCACAACCAAGTAGGGTTTATCACAAGAATGCAAAGCTGGCTCAACATTAGAAAATCAATGTAATTCACCACACTAACACACTGAACAAAAAATAATGATCAGATCAATAGATGCTGGAAGAAAATCTGAAAAACATTTAACAAGTATTACAAGGAGTATTACAAGACTCTCTGCTTCCACCATCTTGCAATGTGAGACCCCTGTGTCACTGTCACCACCACCAGATGGGCTTTGGACTCCCCAGACTCAGAAACTATGATTATTAATTAAGAAGATGAGGTGATGGAGGACGCGCTGGACCTGAATGAGGAGTGGCGCCGCAGTTCAACCGCCTCCGTATCCTCTCCCTGAATTCAAAATACTACAATTCATAGAGACCCATAGAACCACAGAATTTTAGAACTGGGAGGAATCGGCTCTCTCTGCTTCTACCATCTTGCAATGTG
>NW_007734597.1:107239-109498 GCF_000696425.1 Galeopterus variegatus | reverse complement strand
TAGACAAGAAAAGAAGTCTTAACAAATTAAAAATATTTAAATCATGTTGAGTAGCATTTTAGACCACATGATATGAAATTCAAAATCAATAACAGGAGAAATCCTGGAAAATTCACAAATATTTGTAAATCTAACAACATGTGCCTGAACAACCAATGGGTCCAAGAAGAAATCAAAAGGAAAATTAAAGAAAATCTTGAAACAAATGGTGATGGAAGCACAACACACTAAAACCTGGGGGATGCAGGTTCTGAGGGGGAAGTTTATAGCAATAAATACCTACATAGAAAAGAAGAAAGATTCCAAATAAACAGTCTAACATTATACCTCAGAGAACTAAAAACAGAAGATCAAACTAAATCTCAAATTAGCAGAGGGAAGGAAATAATAAAAATTGGGACAGAAATAAATCCGATAAAGAACAGAAAAACCATAAGAGTCAATAAAACAGTTGTTTTTTTAGAAAAAATAAACGAAATTGACAAACCCTTAGCTAATCTAAATACTAAATACAAAAAAAAAAAGAAAAAGAGCAGAGAGAGAGAGAAAACTGAAATAAATAAAACCAAAAATGAACACGAAGAAATTACAACAGATGCCTCAGAAATAAAAAGACTAATGAAGGACAGCTATGTAAAATTATATGCCAACAAATTGCATCATCTACAGAAAATGGAAAAATTCTTAGAGAAATACTACCTTCCAAGATTGAGACAGGAAGAAATAGCCTGAACAAACCAATAACAAAAAAAAAAAGAGATTGAAGAAGTAATCAAAAGGCTCTCAACAAAGAAAAGTCTAGAACCAGGTGGCTTCACAACTGAATTCTACCAAACATTCAAAGAATAATTCATACCAATACTTCTTAAACTATTCTAAAAAATAGAGCTAGAGGGAATACTTTTAAACACATTTTATGAGGCCAGCATCACCTCGATATATATAAAAAATAAACAAAATTACATAAAAAGAAAACTACAGGTCAATTTCTCTGATAAACATTGATGCAAAAAATCCTTAATAAAATATCAAAAAAACAAATACAGCAACACATTAAAAAGATTATACATCATGACCAAGTAAGTTTTTTTCCTGGCATGCATAGCTGGTTTAACATACACAAATCAATGGGATACATCACATTTACAAAGTGAAAGATAAAAACTACATGGTCATTTCAATTGATGTGGAAAGACATTTGACCAAGTCAAACATCCAATCTTGATAAAAACTCTCAACAGTTTAGGTATAGAAAAAAAGTTCCTCAACTTCATAAAGGCCATTAATGAAAAACCTTTGCCATTTATGAAAAACCTCTAGCTAACATAATCAATGGGGGAAAACTGAAAGCTTTTCACTAAGATCTGGTACAAGGCAAGGATGCCCATTCTCGCCACCTGTATTCAACATAGGACTGGAAGTACTAGCAAGAACAATCAGACAAGAAAAAGAAATTCAAAGAATCTAAATTAGAAAGGAAGAAGTAAAATTATGTCTATTAGCAGATGATGTGATTCTATATGTAAAAAACCCCAAAGATTCCAGACAAAAAAATGTTAGAATAAATGAAATCAGTAAACTTGCAGGATACAAAGTCAATATACAAAAAGTAATATTTTTATATACCAATTATGATGACTGAAAAAGAAATTAAGAAAACANGTGAGATCTGTACGTCTCCGCCTTGCTATCCAGGCTTTTTCCCTCTCTGTGTGCACATGATCGGGCCTCCCGGAGGGTGCGTCTTTTTTCCCAAGACTCCTCCTCCTTTGCCGGACTCCTCCCCTCTCTGTGCGCTCAGTACAGGGCTGGGGCGTGTCTTCTGCAATCCTCATCTCTCAGCCCCGCCCAGCCCCGAAGGGGTCTCAGGCCTCCACCACAGACACTGTGGGTGTTCCTGCGGCACTGGTCAAGGTCCTCTCTGGCCTCCCACCTTCCCCCTGGTATTGCAGACCCCTGTGTGGTTGAGTTATCTCCCACACCAGGGCGCGAGCCCTCCAGGGGAGGTTCCCATTGCACACAGTTCCTCTTTGTATCCCCCCAGCGTGAGCCGGCCCGGCGCCCTCAGACTGTCAGCTCTCCGGCAGGATCAAGCGGGCTCGGGGGCACTCCAGTCACCCCTCTCCCAACCAGAAATCAACCTGGGGTTTTTCTGAACTGAAGGCCACAGTGATGGTATCTGCCTCCTGGAAGCAGGGAGTTTACCTGGGGCTGAAGTCCCAGGTGTGGTGGAGTGACAGTCTGGCCGGGATCCTCTTC
>NW_007734597.1:100999-106285 GCF_000696425.1 Galeopterus variegatus | reverse complement strand
AGTACTCTGGCAGCACAGCGCACACTTCTCAGGCTTGCTCTGTCCTCTGGCACGCTCGCTCCGGACCTGTCACCATCTTCTCTCCAGAAATCTCATTTTATATCCAATGGTAAAACTTTAGTTTATCTATTGTGTACTTCACATTGATAATCTTTGTTTTTTAATTGGAAATTTAATTCATTTACATTTAATATAAATATGGATGTATCTGAGTTTAAATGTGCCATCTTATTTTATGCTTTTCATTTATTATATTCAATAATCCTTTTTTCTTTGTTTCTTCTTTTTAAGTATTTAAGAAATTCTGTTTTCTCTTATTTGGAAGTTGTATGGAGTGTTTCTATTCTTTCAGTGGTTAGTCTAGAAATTATTGTACAAATCACTACCTTATCAAAGTATAAACAATACCTTTACTCTCATTCCAGAAAGTACAAGTATCTGAGAGCACTTTAACTCTGTTTACTTGACTGATAGTCTTACAAGAAATATTAAACACTTCTCGTGCCCTATTTCACATTTTTCAACCCTCTCATGGGTGTGAAGAGGTTAATGATCAACTGGGGACAGAATTTGGTGAATAGCTACTCCTGTCTTTGCCCTGCAGGTGAACATACCTGTGGTGCATCCATTTTACTTGGCTTCTTAGAAGGCCTTGGTGAGACTGAGGTCCAGTCGCCCACAGAAGAGACCTGCTCAAGAATAAGCACTTTTATTGACTTTCCCTCCTTTCTTGTTTTGCTCTCCCCAGTCCCCCATTTCTCTCCTCTGGGAATAAATTGCATGTAAGCCTTTGTCTCAGGCTCTGTTTTCCAGGGGAATCACAGGCTAAAACACTGTATATTTTAGTTATATAACTTAACCTTATATATTGACCTCTTTGTTTGCTCTTTATTCTACACATCTAACATTTCACAGGAAATAATTTTCCTTCTGCTTAAAGTGCATCCTTTGTACCTTTAAAGGCCTGTTGGCAGTAAACTCTTTAAGTTTTTGCTTGAAAATATATTTCACTTTTGTTTTTGGCAAATTTGTTTTTCTGGCTATAAAATTCTAGGTTAACAGTTACTTTCCCTAAGAACATTGAAGATATCATTGTACTTCTGTTTTCTATTGCTGCTGGTAAGAAGTCACCTGCCATAACTGTCATCTGTTTTTTTTCCCCTTCCTCTGGCTGCTGTTATATCTTTTTATTTTATTTTATTTTATTTTATTCTCAGTTTTTGTTTAGTTTTGCTATATGTCCAGGCACGAGCTTCTTTTTAATTTATTCTGTGTAGGATTCGTTCAACTTCTTGAATTTGCAAATTGATGTATTTATTCAGTTTTAGAATATTCTTAGCCATTTTTCCCCCCATCTCTGTTCCAGTCTTTCTCTTTTCTCTTCTCTCTCTCTTCCCGCCCCCCCCCCCAGAATTCCAGGTAAATGTATATTAGACCTTTTAATTCCATTTTGTGTATCAATCATGCTCTCTTCTGTTATTTTTTTCCTTTTTGTCTCTATCTTAATATATTCTCCCTATAAACCAGGGCACTATTTTCTCTTTAGCTGAGTCTAATCTGCTACTATTGTTGTTTATCATATTTTTTTTATTTTTAATTTCTATTAGGTTATTTAAAAAATTTGCTATGTCACTTTTTATAATTTTTAGTTATTTTCTGAAATTTTAAAACTTGACTTTTATGTCTTTGAACCAGTAAACCGGTTAGCCTGTGTCTGGTAGTTACAGTCTTTGAAATCTTTGAGAATCATTTCTGTGTCCTGTTTCTGCTGGTTCTTTGTTGTAGTGACTTGTTTTCTTGTGTGTCTAGGTTTTTTTTTTTTTTTTTCCCTCTGTGTAGTACATTGCACCTAATTTGTTTTTTTAGAAATAATTTGATGTCTAATATGATGGTTCTCTTCCTCAAGAGAGTTTTTCCTTTTTTGTCGTTTGGTAATTCCTGTTTTGGGTTTTTTTTTTCCAGTGTTTTGTCCAGATTTTTAGACGTCTTGAGCATGAGGGTTGGTCTGAATCTCTTTGAGTTTCCATTTCAAGAAGTGGTAACAATAATCAAAGTTTTTGAGCAGGAGGTGACATAATTTGGTATCAAATTAAAAAATATCACATTGGATGCTGTGTGGATATTGGAAGCAGGGCAAGAGTGGGAGCAGGGAGACCAGTTAGGAGGTCTTGCTGTTGACCCAGCGAAAGATAATGGTTATTCGGTCAAGGATGAGTGAGGTGGAGAGAAGTAGATTTGTTTGTAAGATAGAACTGACAGGACTTTATATTAAACTATAAATTAGTGATACAAAAAAGGGTGGCATAAAGAAGGACTCCCACAATTTGGCTTTGCTAACTCATTGGGGATTGTGCCACTTACCAAGAAAGAGGAGGCTGGTCATTTCCTGTTTGCCCTCATATGTCTTCCCCATCCTACCCAGGCTATGCTCTATGTCATAAGACCCCTCAATTCCTGGGCTCCATTATTAACTGTTTTTTTGTAAATTTGTCCAACACAGGCAATAGTAGAAGACTGACTAGCAGGAAAAAGCGAGAAGCCAAGGATATTTCTTCCTCTTGCTCTGCTTTAGGTATCTCTAGCAGGGGCTTTGTCTCTCTATGGGTCTGGTTTCTGTCAGCTTTCATAATCCCTACTCTCCTCGATGATACTGGCTTTTAGACTCTGATGATACTTCCACCTTTCCTTTCCTTCCAGCCCTTCAGGTGGTAATGACTTTCTGCTGTGGCTGTACTATGGGTTTGTGTTAGTCCATTTAGGCTGTTATTACAAAATATCATTGGGTAGCTTACAAACAACAGATGCTTATTTCTTACAGTTCTGGAGGCTGAGAAGTCCAAGAACAAGACCCTGGCAAATTCATTGTGTGAGTAGGACCTGTTTCCCAGTGCATAGATAGCACCTTCTTGCTCTGTTCCACATGATGGAAGAGGCTAGCTAGCTCTGTGAGGTCTCTTTTACACGGTCTCTAATCCCATTCACCTTCTGAAGGCTCTATAGCCTAATACTATCTCCGTGGGAGTTAGGATTTTAATGCATGAATTCTGGAGGAACACAAACATTCAGACCACAGCAGGGATGCCCTACCATCTCCTGTTTCCATCACCTGAGTTGAAAATTCCTGGTATTAAATATTTCTGTTGGAAAGACCTAGAGTGATTCTATATTCTTGACTCCTGACTGAACTTTAACTGATACACCTGGGAAGGACTAGGTTGTTGAAGAGGGGAAAATAAAGCATTTCCTGAAATTTGAGATATCTTTTTGATATCAAAGTGGAGATGTTAAGAAGGTGGCTGGACATAAACCCAGAATTAAGGAAGAGGTGAAGAGGAAGAAATTTGGGACTCAGAAGTATATAGATGGCACTTAAAGCTAGGGATGGGTTATGTAACCTAGGGAGAGAACACAGAGAAATAAGAGGAAGGGTCTAGGACTACCCTGGGGAATTTTGACACTCAAAATCCAGGTGGAGGAAGAGGAAAGTGCAAAAGGAAATAGGAAAGGAGAGACAAGGAAACTGATGTGTGAAAGGGGGTCTAGAGCCAGGACATCTCGCTTCATGGGACTTCAGTTGTCCAAGTCTCTGTTTTGAAGTAATGGTAATTCTCAGGATTTCCGATATCATGCTTGGGGAGGGGACAGATGGATCACAACAAACAACACAAAGCTAGGCAACAGCTTTGAAGTGTGGAGCAGGAAAAGAACTGTTTCTTAGCTGCAAAAGCGAGTTTCTAAACAGGGAACAGGGTGCCGGGGCTGCTGTCGACGCTGCCAGTATCCCGGAGGCCGGGGCCACGCTGAAGGTGGCCAGCTGCCCTATTCAGGATTTGAGGTTTTGGGCCAGCATAAAAGAAGTTTCCTGGGAGCGCCCGAGCCACGCCGCGGGACCGAGTGAGAAGCCCAAGGCGGCGGCGGCCGAGGACGGGGACGGCGATGATGCAGAGGCAGAGAGGGAGCCGCCTGGCTGGCCCAGCCCCGTGAGTGACCCCCGGCCCAGCCCTGCTCATGGGATGGACGCCCACCCGGCTTCCGCCTGCCACAATGGGCCACTCACCAGCCCCGGTGCTGCCTCCATTTTCTCAGGTGGTGGCAGCTCTGGCCCAGCTTGGCCAGGCCTCCCCTCCTTGCCCGGCTCGGCTCCTCACTGAGCCTTCCCATTTGCTTGCCCCAGCGTGGGGCTTCCCGGGGCTTGCGGGCTGGCCTCCCCTCCCACTCCCTCTGCGGTTCTCTGGCAGGGCTGGTGGCATGGCGTGTCCCTGGTCAGCATTAGGAGGGCAGGGAAGTGTGGGCCAGGCAGACTGTCACTCCACTGCACCCTGGGCTCCAGCCCCCGGTAAACTTCCTGTTACCGGGAGGCAGATACCATCTCTGCGGCCACCAGTTCAGAAAAACGCCTAACTGATTTCTGGTTAGGAATAGTGTGGTCGGAGCGTTCCCGAGTTTGCATGAACCTGCTGGAGAGCTGACTGCGGGCGGGCACCAGGGTCAGTCCGCGCCGGGGGGATTAAAAGGTGAACCGTGTGCAGCATGCTCCTCCCCGAGGAGCTCATGCTCTGGTGTGGGAGATAAGACAAGTACACAAATAACCACGATACCAGGAGGAAGGTGATAAGTCCCGAGAAAGATCTACACAGTGCTACAAAGGCACCCAGAGCAACCGGTCATCTGCGCCTAGCAGAAACCTGGAAGACTTCCAGGGTGAGGCGGTGCCAAGCAGGGTTGTGAAGGCCCGGCTGATAGACAAGGGTTGCAGAAGACATGTCTCAGCCCAGCCTAGTGTGCACAGAGCAGGGAGACATCCGGCTAGGGAGGTGGAGATTTGGAAGAAAACACACACCCTGTGGGGCCGCCACTGCGAGATCCAGCAGCCCAGCCTAGTGCGCACAGAGTGGGGAGACGTCTGGCTAGGGAGGCGGAGACTTGACAGAAACCACACACCCTGTGGGGCTGCCACTGCGTGATCCAGCAGCCCGGGCCAGAGCGCACGGAACAGGGAGAAGTCCTGCAAGGGAAGTGAAAACTCAGCAGAGACCACAAAACCTGCGGTACCGCCCCGTGATCCAGCAGCCCAGCAGAGTCCAAGCTGACCAGGGAGGTGGCTCCCTGGAGAGGCCCCAAGACCTGAGGCAACCACACACACAAGACACTAGAGGCCAACTGAGCAGTCACGGAGGTAGCCATACCAAACTGGCAACCACAGCAACACCTTAGTTAGTCAATAGTCTCAAATGGGTGGACTGTGAAACCTCCTGCCACAATGAATAAACAAACAAACAAACAAAC
>NW_007734597.1:98137-99773 GCF_000696425.1 Galeopterus variegatus | reverse complement strand
ACAGTAAATCAGAAAGCAAGGAACAAATGACACCTAAGACAACCAAACTACCAATAAAATGCTAGGAATTAATCAACAACTTTCAATAACAACTCTTAATGTAAAAGGCTAAAATTGCCCAATCAAAAGACACAGATTGGCTGGATAAGAAAGATCGACCCAACTATATGCTGCCTACAAGAGACTCACCTCACCCATAAAGACTCAGATAAACTAAGAGTGAAAGGATGGAAAAAGATTGACCATGCAAACAGAAAAGAAAAACGAGCTGGAGTAGCTATTCTTATATCAGACAAAATAGAGTTTAAACTAAAAACCACAAATAGAGACAATGAGGAACACTACATAATGATAAAAGGACTGATGCATCAAGAAGACATAACAATCATAAATATGTACGCACCCAATGTTGGAGCACCCAGATTTATAAAACAAACTCTATTAGACCTAAAGCAGGAAATAGACACTAATACCATAATAGCAGGGGACCTGAACACCCCACTGTCAATATTAGACAGATCATCTAGACAAAGAAGCAGCAGAGAAACACAAGATCTAAACAATACTCTAGACGAATTGGAATTGGCAGATATCTACAGAACATTCCATCCAACAACCTCAGAATATTCATTCTTCTCATCAGCACATGGATCATTCTCCAGGATAGATCACATATTAGGACACAAATCAAGTCTCAACAAATCAAAAAAATTGGAATTATCCCATGTATTTTCTCAGACCACAATGGATTAAAACTAGAAATCAATAATAAACAAAACACTGGAAAGTATACAAACACATGGAAACTAATATATACAAACACCGGGAAATTAAACAGCATTCTACTTAATGACATATGAGTCCAAGAAGAAATCAAGCAGGAAATCAAAATATTTATTGAAACTAAAGAAAATAATGATACATCATACCAAAACCTGTGGGATACTGCAAAACCAGTACTAATAGGGAAATTTATTGCATTAAATGCTCACCTCAGAAGAATGGAAAGATGGCAAGTGAACAATCTAATAATGCACCTTAAAGAACTAGAAAAACAAGAACAATCCAAACCTAAAGTTAGCAGAAGGAAAGAAATCATCAAGATCAGAGCAGAACTTAATGAAATTGAAAACCAAAAAACAATACAAAAGATCAACAAATCAAAAAGTTGGTTTTTTGAAAAGATAAACAAAATCGACAAACCACTTGCATGGCTAACAAAAAAAAGAAGAGAGAAGATTCAAATAACAAAAATTAGAAATGAAAAAGGTGATATTACAACTGACCCAAATGAAATACAAGGAATCATCCAAGACTACTATAAACAGCTATACACCAACAAGTTCGAAAACCTGGAGGAAATGGATAAATTCCTGGACTCACACAAGCTTCCAAAATTAAACCAAGAAGATATAGAAAACCTGAACAGACCGATAACATTAAAGGAGACTGAAGATGTTATCAGAAAGCTCCCAACAAAGAAAACCCCGGGACCAGATGCTAATTGCTTACCTCGACGCGGGGCACCCCGGGGCCAGTGGACCGGCCTACAATCCCACTCTCCCTGCGGATCTCAGACGGGGCTGGTAGCATGGGGAGCTCCCGGCCAGCGTCGGGGGGGCAGGGAAGAGGAGCC
>NW_007734597.1:67724-91615 GCF_000696425.1 Galeopterus variegatus | reverse complement strand
CCTTCAATAACTATTGCAGACTTTCACGACTTAGCACCTCTTCTAATGGTCTTACTCCCTTAGTCATCTAGACGCTGAGGCCCTCAGAAGTGCTCCGTCTTCCCTTAAACCTCCATATTTATCTATACCCACACCCTAGGATACCTCCTTTCTGCTGGTCTCAAGAATGAAGCATCCCTCCTGTTGCTATACCTGCTTATGCGCTTTTCCTCTTTATCCCATTTTTCTACATTTTCATTAGAAACCTTGATTCACTAGTCTACCATTTCTAACAACTAATATTTATTAAGTCCCTCATATCTAGTGGACACTTTACATATGTTATCTCATTTAATCACCACATCCACGTGCATAGATGCAGGTACTACGACTATCCTCATCTTACAGTTGTGTCCAAAGCTGCATAGCTTGTTGAGTAACAGATCCAGGATTCAAACCCATTCTGTCTTACTCTAAAGCCTACTGTAATACCAGACTTGATAAACTTACAAGTAAAATAATTCTACATGTAAGTTCCCAAATCCACTATCCCTTTTAATGAACGTCTCTATTTCTACTGCCTAAATAATCATATTAGCGACATAGCACAAAGTATTGTTTTTTTAGGGAGGGAGAAAGGACCTATCTATTCTCTACCTTTTTTTTTTTTCCCTTGGGATGTCTGATGCTAAATGGTTTTTAAACAGCAATTTAACCACCTACAGAGAGACCTGGGTTTACAAATTTTCTTAGTGCACATCAGTGCTGTTACTCTTTCCCTGGTTTGGGAGATTTGGGCTAGTTTGTGCTTACAATAATGGATGGCTACAATTTGTAAGTACAACACAAGTGACTAAATTTGAAAAGGAAAATGTGTTTATGTATGTGTTTTCCTTTCAGTTAATTTCTGTAGAGATTAAAAAATATCTGGCACCGAAAGCTGCAGTTGCAGCAGAGAGAAATCTTTTAAAATANTGCCATTTGCAACAACATGGATGGACCTTGAGAGAATAATATTGAGTGAAACGAGTCAGGTGGAGAAAAAGAAATACCACATGTTCTCACTCATTGGTGGGAGCTAAATTAAACAAATTAATTCACCCACATACACACACACAAAAAACCAGGGGGGAGGGAGAAGATATAACAGCAAATAGAGCTGGACTTTTTGAAGTTGTTACAACAAGCAAACGGAAAGGACATTCTTGGGGGGGAGGGGAGAGAGGGAGGAGGGAGGGAGGTGTCGGTGATGGGCCATAATAATCATATACATTGTATATTGACAAAATAAAAATTTAATGAAAAAAAAAAAGAGATAAAGGGCATCCAAATTGGAAAAGATGAAGCTATATGTTTACAGATGACATGATTATATATAGAAAAACCTAAAGACTCTAGAAAAAACTCTTGGAGTTGATAAACAATTTCTCTAAAGTTGCAGGATACAAAATCAACACACAAAAATCAGTAGTGTTTTTATACTTCAATAATGAACTAGTAGAAAATGAAATAAACAAAGCAAGCACATTTACAATAGTCACCAAATAAATACATACATACATACATACATACATACATACATACATACATACATACATACATACATACATACATACATACATACATACATACATACATACATACATACATACATACATACATACATACATACATACATACATACATACATACATACATACATACATACATACATACATACATACATACATACATACATACATACATACATACATACATACATACATACATACATACATACATACATACATACATACATACATAAATACATAAATACATAAAATACCTAGGAATCAATTTAACTAAGGTGACAAAATACCTCTACAATGAAAAGTACAAATCACTACTGAAAGAAATTAAAGAGGACACAAGAAGATGGAAAGACATTCCCTGATCTTGGATTGGAAGAACTAAAATTGTCAAAAAGTCCATACTACAGATTCAATGGAATCCTCATCAAAATACCAATGTCATTCTTCACAGAAACAGTGAAAACTATCCTAACATTCATATGGAGCAACAAAGACCCCGAATAGCCAAAGCAATCCTGAGCAAAAAAAAAATAAAGCTAGAAGCATAACACTAGCTGACTTCAAATTATACTACCAAGCTATAATAACCAAAACAGCATGGTACTGACATGAAAAGAGACACATAGACCGATGGAACAGAATGTAGAACCCAAAAGTCAACCTACATGCACCCAAATGATCTTTGACAAAGGGAACAAGAACATACACTGGGGAAAAGACTACCTCTTCATAGATGGTGCTGGGAAAATTGGACATCCATATGCAGAAGAATGAAACTAGATCCATACATCTTGCCATATACCAAAATCAACTCAAAATGGATTAAAGACTTAAGCATAAGACTTGAAACTATAAAACTCCTAAAGGAAAATATAGGTGAATCACTTCAGGGTATAGGACTGGCTGAGACTTTATGAATAAGACTTGAAAAGCACAAATGATAAAAAGAAAAATAAATAAATTGGATTATATCAAAATAAAAAGCTTCTGCATGGCTAAGGAAACAATCAGTATAGTAAAAAGACAACCTACAGAATGGAGAAAATATTTGCAAGGTATACATCTAACGAGGGACTAATATCCAGAACATACAAAGAACTCAAACAATTTAACGGTAAAAACAAAAACAAAAACCAATCAAACAACCAACCAAACAAAAACAAATAAAAAGTGGACAAAGGAGCTGAATAGGCATTTCTCAAAGGAAGATATGCAAATGGCCAACAGACACATGAAAAAATGCTCAACATCACTCAGCATCAGGGAAATGCAAATCAAAACCACATTGAGATATCATCTCACCCCAGTTAGACTGGCTATTATCCAAATGACAGAAAATAACAAATGCTGGTGAGGATGCAGAGAAAGGGGAAGTCTTCTACCCCATTGGTAGGACTGTAAATTAGTATAGCTATTATGGAAAGTAGCATGGAGATTCCTCAACTACAGATGGAACTACCATACAATCCAGCAATCCCAATCTGTGTATATAATCAAAGGAATGGAAATCATCATGTTGAAGGGATACCTGCATTCCCATGTTTATCACAGCTAAGCAGTAGCTTTACAGTAGCTGAGAGTTGGAACCAACCTTAATGTTCATTTACAGATGACTGGATAAGGAAATTGTGGTATGTATACTCAATGGAATACTAGTTTGTCATAAAAAAAGAATGAAATTCTGCCATTCACAGCAATATGAATGAACTTAGAGAAAATTATGTTAAGTGAAATAAGCCAGGCACAGAAAGAGAAATACCACATGTCCTCACTCATAAGAGGGAGCTAAAACAAACAAGCAAACAAATAAACAAATAAAAGAAAAGGAAAAGAAAGAAACAATTACAATAATATATTGAACTTTCTAAAAATAAAAGAGAACTGTGGTTATTAGAGGTGGGAAAGGGGGAGGGGAGTTAGTGAGAAATTGGTTGAGGCTCACAAAGATTTATTACATCTTATAAACATGAGTATACTAATTATCCTGATTTGATCACCATATATTGGTATTGATATTCAAATCTTTACCCTACAAATATGTATAGTCAATAATAAAAATTGTTAAAAAATAATCTTAGGTATAAAATTTAATAAAGTCCTCTTTTCCAGGCCAGACCAGTTTCCATTCTGGAGTGCATGGCCACCATTCTGGACAGCCCTGATACCCTCACCAGGGTGAGGCCTCTGTTTCACATTTTTCTCTTTCTTGAGTTACTCCCTTATTTTGTTAGAGCACATTCTTCTTTGCTTCCTTAAAGGTCAGCACATTTTCAGAGCCCTTGCATATCTGAACATGAATTTATTTCCTAGTTGAGCTAAGTAAAGACTGGAAATGGTTTGACTTCAGTGTTTAGAACATGCTCCCTGGTCTTCTAGCATTCAGCATACATGGTAGGACATCCTCCACTATTCTGATTACCATTCCTTTATAGGGGACTGCTGTGGGTTGAAATGTGTCCCCCAGAAAGGTATGTTGAAGTCCTAACTGCTGGTACCTCAGAATGTGAATTTATTTGGGAATGGAATTGTTGCAGACATAATTAGTTAAGATGAGTTCATACTGGAGTAGGGTGGGCCTTAAATCCAATGTAACTGGTATCCTTATAAGAAGAGGGAAATCTGGACACAGACACAGAGACACAGAGGGAGGAAGGCCATGTGACGATGGAGGCACAGACTGGAGTTCTACTGCCACGAGCCAAGGAACGCCTAGAGCCACCAGAAGCTGGCAGAGGCAAAGAGGACCTTTCCCTAGAGCTCTGAAGGGAGTGTGGTCAACACCTTAATTCTGAACTTCTGTCCTCCAGAATGGTGACAGAATAAATTTCTGCTGTTTTAAGTCACCCAGTTTGTGGTTCTTTATCACGTCAGCCTTAGGCAACTAAATTAATGCAGAAACTTTTTTTTTTGTAAGTTCTTTGGAAGCTTTTGTAATCTTAAAAATGTATTATTATAATTGAAGTATTACATACGGAGAGTTTTAAAAGTCAAATAGTCTTTGATTTAAGTCAAGTTCCCTGGAATTCTCTAGAAGCAGAGCTAGAGAAAGGGATGTTTATGCCAATGATTTACTGAAAAAGTGGTCTTCAGAAAAACCTGCCAAGAAGTGAGAGCAGGATGGGGGTGCGGGAGGAGTGAGGCAGGTGGTTTCAGCTGAAGTCCAGCCTCGGTCTGATGCCAGGGAGAGATCAGACGTGCCCAGAGAGCTGTCGCCCTGGACGCAAGCCTCTCTGCCTCGATCAGTCCTCAGCTGGGTCTGCCCCCTGGTGTGGGGGGACATGGCATAATCTCCCAGGTATTTCCAGGCAATTCTCTCCAGAATGGTACAGCAGTCAGCCATTGGCAGCAGGGGAATGGGTGTGCTGGGCAGAGCACTACTAGTATGTATTACAGCTGGCCCTTCCTCTGCCTGGATATTTTGCCTTTTCACAATAAATTTACTTCACCCACACACAGGTTTTCCGAGCTTCTGATGGGTCATGATATCTGGGGAAACTTAGCTGAGGAAGGTCAATGGGGTGAACACAGTCCCACCTATTGTGACCGCACCCAGGCCATGTCTATTACTCACCACCTCCCTCCTCGACCCATTCTAGATTCCCTCCCCGACCCATTCTAGATTCCCTCCCACTCAGGCAGAACTTCTGCTGGGCCAAGTGGCTTCCTCAGTGGAGTGATCTAGACCTTCACCCTTGAGGGGGCTAAACCACAGGTCACCATAACTTATCAGACTGTGGTTTTTGTGTGGGTCATTTACACTTAAAACCAGACATGGGAAGGAGAGCGGTTGTCAGGTGGATCACCTGAATGGGATCTACATTCCTCTCTGCCCCGTCCTGTAGCTGCAGGACTGCCCCCTCCTCACGATGGCCAGGGCTCATGACCCCTCCTAGGGTGGTAAAGCCACACGGGTCTACTGGTCTGCTACTAGAAGGTGCTCAAACTGACCAGACAAATCCACAGCTTTACATTTGGGGGATCTTACCCTGCTCTCAGATAGAGGATCCTCTCCTCCACTTTGGGAACCAGGATCTCTTGTTCTGCAGAGCCCAAAGTTGCAGGGATCAGAATGCTTTTAGTCATTCATTCTAATACATTACTTCATAATTCTAAATTTTGTGTTTATTTATTAGGTCAAATTTTAGGCATTTTTTTACTAATTTCCTGTCATGGTCAGTGAGGAATTGTGCTTTTCCAACTTCTACCTTATCCTCCCAAAATGGTCATGTCACATTTTAAATTTGAATTTATTTTAAGTGGTTTTATTACTATAATAATGTATACACTGTCCACTGCTGAGCCTACTAGTGTGCAATTACTACATTTTTTTTCTTTTTTTCCTCAAAGTTTTTTTTTTTCCTCTTGTTTTTCCTGGAATTAACAATCATCTATTGTTAAAATTTACTTACTTTAACATATATAATTAGAACAGTGCCTGGAAAAGGGTAAACATCATTTATGTATTTTCGTAAGTTTTAAAAATGTATTTGGCTAAGTTTTTTCACACTCTATAACAGCCCTATTTAGCCATGTTACCAAACCTGTCAAATACTGTATTTATTCTGATTTTCTCCTACAGCCTCCTGGTGCCTCCATCCTCCTGTTCCTACCTGGGACTAATTGCTCTCTATGTGTGCTCCTCTGCTGCAGACATCCACAAGCCATCTTTCTTGGGGCTACCTTCACCACACCCCCACTGGGTTCTCTGTTTCTTGGTTTACCTCCCTGTTTGGTTGGAATACCTCCTTCAGTAGCTTTCTGAGAAAAGGTAAAGTGAGTGGGAATTGGGTTTTTGAGACTTGGCATGTTAAGACAAATGTTTGCTTTATGCTCACTCTTGATTTACAATCTGGGTGGCTATAGATGTCTAAGGTGCAAATTATTTCCCCTTAGAATTTTGAAGTTATTGGTGCATTTTCTTAGCTCCCTATGTTACTGTCAAAAAGTCCAGTGCCATTCATATTCCTACACCTTTTTATATCATTTTTTTTTTCTACAGTAGCACTTAAAATCTTCTTTTGTTCTGAAATTTCGCAGTGATGAGCTTTGGTTTGGGACTTCGGACTTTTGTAATTGCTTTTTTACATATTACTCAGAAAAAAAAAAAAACATGTGTACTTCCATTCTAGGGAATGTTCTTGCTTTTTTTTTTTTTTTTCCTTCGTTTTGTGATAATGTCCTCCCCTCTATTTTTCTCTGATTTCTCTGGAAACTCTTATTAGAAAGATGTCCAACCTTCTAGATTCATCTTCTAATTTTCTTGTCTTTTCTATTGTTCATTGCTTAGCTTTTTGTTCTAATTTCAGAGAAATTTTCTTGACTTTATTGTTAAGGACTTATTTTGGTTTTTAAAAAAAATTTGAGTCATCATATTTTCAATTTCCATGAACTCTCACTTGTTCTCTAAATGTACTTTTTTATGAACGCATTTTTCTTGTCCTGTGGATTATAACATCTCCCTTTATTTCTCTGAAGATATTAATTACATTTTCTTTGAAGTCGTTTTATGCTCTCTGCACTAATTCTGCTTTCTCTGTGTATTCTTTGCTCTTTGTTCAGGTCTCTTTTCTCAAGTAGGATAATTTCTCCAACTTTTAGCAATTCTCAATTGTCTGTTCACACTTCTGAGTAAGATGCTTTAAAAGCAGATGCAAGCTCTGCACGCACTGGGGGCTCCACTGTAGGGCAGGGGGAGGCCAGATGGTATATTTATTAGAGATTTGTAGGTCTTTTCCTGGTGCAAGATTATTGTCCTCAATAGAAAGATCCTCAAATCAAGGGGCTGTGGATCTCCCCCCACCGATTTACCTATATAGACTTTTACCCTGTTTCCAGTGCTGAGTAGACTCAATACTCAACTTGGTACTCCAGGAGAATACACCTATGATGCCCTGGTCAGAATGAGGACCTGAGGTCTAAATTGTTATTATTCAAACTTTTCAACTACTCTTCTGTGTCCTCTCCACCCTTCTACTACTGCCTTCTGTGGTACCCAGTACTCTCAGTTTCTTAGCCTTTCTCTGTTCCCAGAGGGGCAAATTGGGTTATCCCTCTCCTTATAGACACTTAGGGTCAAAAAATTCTCTCTGCTAGGTCATTAGCTTTCCTCCTTCTGCAGTTCATCTTCCCATATAGTGTGTCACGATATCTCTTAGCTTTATTAAATATGAAATGCATGTTATTTTTCTAGTTCTTGTGATTTGGGGGATGTTTCTGGAAGGATAAGGTAGCAGAAATGTATCTACTCTGGCATCTTTAAAACAAGAAGTCTTCCTTAGAAGCTTTTAGAAACTCTTTATTGTGGTGTTTTAAAATGCGATAATCTGTTAATAAAACATTAGACTATGTGACTATGTCTCTCTCTCTTTTTTTGTATTTTTCAGCTCTTTATGTTTTCAGCTATTGTGCCTGGGGGAATCTCAAATTCCCACGTAGGGATCCTTTGTGTGTGTGTGTATGTGTGTGTGGTATATGTGTCTCTGTGTGTATGTGTGTGTGTGTGGTAGCAGTTGTGGGGGGGCAAATAACTTAGTGTCTTCAGTTAAAAAGAACACCTCCGAGGTTCCATCTACAGTAGAGACATGTGGTTAAGTAGGCACATCACACACCTGGCTGACAGGGCCTCTGCTCCTTGGGGGTGTACCTGGGGAAGAAGATAAACCATTTTGGGCCCAGTTTTTCAGCTAATTTTCCTAGTTCCAGTTACCTATTTAGGTAATGCTCTTGTCTCACCCAATACTACCAAGTCTTGGACTTCTCCAGAGTTTCGTGGGGCAAGATGTAACTTTTTTATGCTCACCCCACGCTGCTAACATACAGAGCTGAGTGAGGTTCCATCTACCCTGTGACATCAATTACCATTCTCTGTGGTGTTTCCCAGAACTTTGATGAAATCCCTCAACTGCTAATCAATTTTCCTGTATCTTCATTGTGGGTCCAAATACTTTTTACCCCATTTTCAATCATAGGGATTAAGAGCACAGGGTCTGAAGACACAGTGCCTGAAAGTGCCACCATTTAGCTGCACTCATACCATTCACTGGGTAAGCTGTTTAGCATCTGTCTGCCTCAGTTTTTCATCTGTAAAATGGAAATAATAACAAGACTTTCCTTATAGGATTTTATGAGCATAAAATGAGGTAATCCAGGTAAATACATTAAAAAATGACATGTAGTAACATGACTCATAATAACCTTTTAAAAATGTTATTCATGGTTTTTATTTTAGTGAACTATCAGGATGGAGAGAAGATAAAAGCTTGTTTCAATCCTTTGTCCTTAACTGGAAGCTGCTTAATTTTCTTGAGATTTGCATATTTCATGCAGTTGCTTGAGGAGTAAATGAGCTAATGTAAGGAAAACACACAGCACACGGCAGGCACAGAGTCGTTACTAGTAGTAGACACTCAGTAGGTGATTGTTGAACAGCTGTTGAAGAAAAACGTTTATAAATGAAAGAAATCCCAAGCCTGGATGTTAGATGACCTGCATGTAGTCCTGATTGCCACTGTGTCTCTTTCTGTGACTCGGACAAGTCAAGGCACCTTTCTGAGCCTCAGTTTCTTCATCTGAAAACAGGGGTAACAATGATAGATACTTAACAATGCTATAGTGATGACACATAAGATAGGTGTAATGCAAACTGTAAATAAAGTGCTTTATGAATAATGAGGTATGTGTGGGTGTGTGTTCCCATGTGTGAGCCTGTGAGGTAGGTAGCCCAAAACACAAAATGGGAAGGGGAAATGCCCACCCGATGTTGTCTCAGAGATGCCAGGAAATTCCCCCTCTTCTAAAAAATGTTGCATTTCCAGATGTGGGAACTTAGACCCTTGTGCCCAAGGACAGCTCATTAGTGCCAGCGTCTCTGGACTGGCAGTTGGTGCTTTCCTGTTGGGTGTGGCTCTTAGCAAGTCTCATGGACAGGAGGAAGTGCTTCCCATCAGCAATCCCAGTGGAAGATGAGTTATTTCCTGCCAAGTTACTTCTTTCACTGAAATACAGATGGTCTCCCACTAACGATGGTTCAACTTACGATTTTTCAACTCTATAATGGTACAGAAGAAATACGCATTCAGTAGAGACTGTACATCAAGTACCCCACAACTATTCTGTCTTTACTATATTGACTTTCAATATAGTATTCAGTAAATTATCACATATGCTATTCAACACGTTATTTATAAAACAGGCTTTGACTTAGATGATTTGCCCAACTTAGGCTAATGTAAGTGTTCCAAGCACGTTTAAGGCAGGCTAGGCTAAGCTATGATGTTCTGTAGGTTAGGTGTACCTGTATTCAATGAATTTTTGACTTATGATATTTTCAATTTACAATGGGTTTATTGGGATGTAACCCTATCATAAGTTGAGGATTGTCTGTACACTGAATGCAATTTTTTGTTTGTTTGTTTGTTTTTAAAGAGAGTTTATTAAGGGAGGGGCTTTTTATTTTTTATTTATTTTTATTTTTATTTTTCTGTCCTTTTTGAGACCGGCCGCACCATGCTCAGCCAGTGAGCACTGTGAGCGCACCGGTCATCCCTATATAGGATCTGAACCGGCGGCGGGAGCGCTGCTGCACTCCCAGCTCCGCACTCTCCTGAGTGCGCAACGGGCTCGGCCCCTAAATGCAGTTTTGATGAAAAGACAGGGGGCCACCTATCTCTGGGTCTTTTCATAGAGACCCAGGATTACAAACCAAAGCCTCTGAACCAGGAGAATTCAGATTTGGGGAAGGGGCTTTCAACGATGAGTTTTATTTTTGTAATTTTTTTTAAGCAGCACTAGGCAATGTTCAGAAATGACCAGTGAGATAATAAGAGAATAAGCTGGAAATCCAATCTCATTACTCTAAGCAGATCCCACCAAACATCCTTGAAATGGCTGCTTTCATTAACTTGTGAGAGATCCCTCCTTGGCGCCTGCATCAGCCCTCTCTCCTGCAGACAGACCTGAGCACTAACTTCCTCCTTGCAGCCTGTTGACAGAGAAGCTAATTATTTTTCCTCATGCAAAAAGCCCACTTTTAACTTTGCAGCAATGTATTTAACCCACTACATTCGTATTGGTTTTCTTCTCCCAGGAGGGAATTTCAGCATTCTCAACTGTACATTGGATGGCCTAAAAATACTCACAAATTGGTTTTCACTTTCCTAAACCGGTCTGGGCCCAAATCGAAAGGCAAACTCTTCTGAGAATTCTGAGGGACTATTACTTCTCACGGATGGCATCATCTATAAATAGCAGTGCATTCCAGGTAGCGAGCTGCTGGCTGGCAAAGCCTTGCACTGCATTATTCCAGGAAAGATTTAATGCTGCTGGAGGATGAAGGCTGGCATGCAGCTCTGGGGCTTGGAGAAAGTCTCACTGAGCCTCCCCAAAGCCCCTTCTCAGGACCCAGTCCATGGAACTGGGCATTGGGGAGCCACATTTGCATAAGATAAACTCAGGCTTTTCAGGATCTCATAATAGAGAGCAGGACCATCCAACAGAAATACACATGCAAGTCATGCATATAATTTTAAATTTTCTAGCAGCCTCATTAAAAAAAGTAAAAGAAAAAGAGGCATTAATTTTAATTATGTTATTTAACCCACTACATCCAAAATATTATCATTTCAACATGTAGTCAATATAAAAATATGAAATGTTTTACGTTTCTTTTTTATACCAAGTCTTTGAAACCTGGTGTGTATTTTATGCACTTAGCACATTTCTGTTTGGACCCTAACTTTTCATTGGAATTACTTGATTTGTACTTAAATTTCATAAAACTGTCAGATGAAAAAGTAGATTCATAACAACCCAGGTTGTTTCAAACCTTCTGAAGAGTTTTCCAATAACTGACTTGAGTATTGGTTTTAAAACTTATATTTAAAATAATTAAAATTAAAAATGTAGTTCCTCCAGTGCATCAGTAGTCACATGTGGCCAGTGGCTGCTACACTGGACAGTTCAGGCCTGAGTAAAGAGGCTGTAGAGTGAACCCACTTGCGTGGGGTAGATCTCAGGTCCACTAATCACTGGCTGGATGACCTGGGGCAAGTTACTTAACTTCTCTGTCTCAGTTTTAGCATCTTTAAAAGTTGGACAATAATAACGACCACCTTTGGAGTTTCTGTGTGCATTAAATATATTAACAATGTAAAGGGTTTGGCACGTAGTTAAGTATTGATAAAGTGTTAGCTATAATTATTACAGTGGAGTATGGGAAGTGGATGCAAACACTATTTTAATATATAATGTGTGATGTGAACTGTAATCAGATGTGGAGTGCTATGGATATAGGGAAGAGAGATAGCCAACTCTGCTTAGGGAAAAGAGGAGGCTTCTTAGAGAAGGTGGCATTTAGCTAGATCTTGTTTACCAAGAGTTTGCAAAGCAGATGAAAAACAGGTGGGACAGGGAGAAACATCTTCAAGAAGAAGGTTAAGACAGGGAGAGCTGGGTATGTTGAGGCACAAGAGGTACGTCTGGTGTGGCTGGAGGGGTGGGGTAAGAGTTAAGGGTAAGAGGGGAGGCTGGGTGGGGCCTGTTGATCAACGACCTTAATGGCTCGCGAGTTTGTTTGTTAATCTATGAAGCTGGGGTTCTCGGAGTGTGGACCCCGGACCAGCAGCATCAGCATCTTCCAGGGGCTTTGAAGTGAATCCTTGGGTCCACCCCAGGCCCGCTGCATCAGGAACTCTGGGAGTGGGGCCAGCAATCTGCCTCTTCCCAAGCCTCCGGGTGCACTCTGGAGTGTGAGAACTTTGCTAGGACAGTGGGAGTCATGACCAGTTCTGAACGAGGAAGCAGAGTTGAGTATTTCTCCCCACTAGTCTGTAAACTCCATGAGAGGGTTTATATATACCTGTCTTGCTCACCATTTTTATCCCCTACCTCAGGGCTAGGTACAGATGAATAAATATAGTGGTTTTTTTGTTTGTTTTTTACTATGAAACACTATCTGAATGGGTGGTGCTAGGGCTCCCCCAGGTCTACAGAGACCCTAACAGCTGGAAGTGAGGTTATTGGAGCAGCTGTTTGATCTGCAGTTGGGGCTGGATGCCAAACCTCGGAATGAGCAGGAAGGACCGGATCAAACAGGAAGCTTCAGTGACCAACAAAGGGGGCACTGAGTCTTACCCTAGGGGAGTGGACTTGTTTTCCTTCTGGAGCCAGTGGGGGAGGGTGGTTTAGTGGAAAGAGCACAGGCTTTAAGTCCCAGCTCATTGGTGAGCTGTGTGGCCAAGGAAAAGTTACTTCACCTCTCTGAGCTCCAGTTGCTTCCTCTGTAGAAAGGGACAGATATTTATTTCATAAGGCTGTTGTGATGATGGCAAATCTCCTAGAACCTAAATAAATAACAGCTCTGCAGTCATTTGGTGTATTGGACACATTCTGTGCTCCGCTTCTAATCCCCTTGGTCTCTCCTCTCATCCCAGCCAATGCTCTGCACAAGCTCCCACCAGCTTCAGTTCAAACAGCTGCAGCCTGACAGTCTCCTGCCTCGGGCTCGGGCTTCCGCCTCTTGCTTCCTGCCCTGGGACTTCACTGGGATGCCCACGGTAACCTGCTTAAGCTCATGTGTGAGAAGCTCAGAAATGCAGGGAAGCGACACCTCGTGGGACAATCTATGATGGGGTGTGGGGTGAGGCCCAGTGGAGATCAAGCACGAGTTGCCCTCAGTTGTGGCCAGTTTAATGCCGCAACTTTTATTGACTTTGTCTCCTCATGAGCTTCATTATCTGTGTTACTTTCCTAGGGCGTCTGTAAGAAAGTGCTACAAACTTGGCGGCTTAAAACAACAGAAACAGATTGTACCACAGTCCTGAGGCCAGAAGTCTGAAGTCGAGATACGCAACTTTTATTGACTTTGTCTCCTCATGAGCTTCATTATCTGTGTTACTTTCCTAGGGCGTCTGTAAGAAAGTGCTACAAACTTGGCTGCTTAAAACAACAGAAACAGATTGTACCACAGTCCTGAGGCCAGAAGTCTGAAGTCGAGATATTGGCAGAGCCATGCTCTAGCAGAATGCTGTAACAGAGAATCTTCCTTTTTCTCTCCCAGCTCCTGGTGGCCCCTGACATTCCTTGAGTTGTGGTAGTATCACTGCAGTCTCTGCCTGCACCTGCCTGGGTCCACACGTGCCTTCTCTTTCTCTGTGTCACAGTGTCCTCTCCTTTCGCTTATAAGAAAACCAGCCTCTGGGTTGAGGGCTACCCTAAATCCTGTGTGACCTCATCTCAAGATCCTTAACTAACTATATTTGCAAGACTCTATTTCTAAGTAAGGTCACATTCACAGGTACCAAGGGCTAGAACTTGGACACATCTTTCTGGAGGACACAGTTCAACCCACTACATCCTCTTTGTCCCTCATTCATTCTCCTCAGAATGGCACCTCCTCATCAACTTCAGCACAAAAGCCTTTGTCTCAGGCTCTGCTTCAGGAGAACCCAGGCTATGACATTCAGGCTGGGGAGACTGTTGGGTATTCTGGAACATGGGATACAGATTACACTTACTTTGGTGTAGTCTTAAGGACTAATGGATGGAAATTATAGGAATACAGTTTTTCATTCATTTTTTTATTCAGTGAGTATTTTTTTGAGAAGTTACTATGAAATTCTAAATTCTAGGAATATAATGGTGAAGAGGAAAAGACCTCGCTTTCATAGAGTTTATAGCTTAGCATTTTGAAGGAGGCTCTCAGCATAAGAGCTGTCCAGAAATGGCATGAACTCTCTTAGGTGACAGAGGACTTCCTCTCTTGGATGTCATACAGGTCATTAAGGCATAAGCTGGTCTTTTATTAGATTTGTTCCTCATCTGCTTCTTCATTTTAAAACACTCTAAGAGTTTGGTGATTAAGTAGATGTATAGGAAAAAAGTTCCCAGTAAGTTTCTGTATTAGTCCTTTTCTGTTGCTTAGAACACCTGAAACCGGGTAAGTTATAAGAAATGAAATTTATTTCTTACAGTTTTGGAGGCTGGAAAGTCCATAGTCTGGGTGATGCATCCGGTGAGGGCCTTATTCTTGGTGGGAACTCTCTACAGTGTCCTGCGGTGATCAGTATATCACATGGCAGGAATGGCAAGAGTCTCTCATGTGCTCCTTATGAAGCCACCAGTCCCCACCCATAATAAATCACTACTCCATGAGTGGATTAATTCATTCACAAGGGTACTGTCCTCATGATCCAGTCATTTCTCAAAGGCACCCCTTTCAAATACCATAATCAGATTTCCCATTCTCTTAATACTGTCACAGTGGGGATCAAGTTTCCAACCCATGAACTTTTGGGGGACACCTTGATTCATAACAGAATCCTTTGTTTTAAAATATCTCCATTTCTTTACCAGGTTTTCAGAAACACCACCATTATTGCATTCTTCTCCAAGGTCTGGAAATGTTCCAGGTCACTGGGAAGCTTTTCTGGGTGGTGAATGTTCCCAGTAAGTATTGTCATTGGTGGTGGGGGTAGGGGCACACTCTTCTGTCTGATTCAGTCCCCAGCGTGTCAAGCAGAGGTAGCCTCCCTGGTGGAGGCTCAGTGATGATTTCTGAGCCTACCTTGGGGCTGGGCTGGGAAGACACAAGGAGCAGGGCTGGTTCCTTTGACCTCCACTTGTTCAGAGTAGTGCCAGAGTTCACTGGGAGTGTAGCTGCAGGCTCCCTGCCTCTGGGTACCATCCAGGGCTGGAGATGATGCTCTGCAGGCACCAAACCTGGGATGGCCCCTGCCTTAGGGCCCTGAGCAGTGGCCCCATATGCCATAAGAAAGCTACCACTGCCCTGCAGTGACTAGCTTGCTTCCAGGCCATGCCCATCTCTACCTCTCTGAGCCATCTGCCAGGACCTCCACCCACTTTAAATATGACATACCTTGTGCCAGGACGATGACATGTGAAGTGGACAGGCTTTTCCTCAGGCTTAGCATTTTAGCATCAAGAATGGCAAGTTCTCCTGCTGCCATTTTCCTCTTTCTTGTCTCTGCCCTCTTCCCCTTTCGATGACATGTGAAGTGGACAGGCTTTTCCTCAGGCTTAGCATTTTAGCAGCAAGAATGGCAAGTTCTCCTGCTGCCATTTTCCTCTTTCTTGTCTCTGCCCTCTTCCCCTTTCTCCTACACACTTCCTCATCCTGCACCCTCCAATGACTCTTCCCAACCCATGCCCTCGGGGACCCTTATTCCATGATAAGCCCTGTATTAGTCTGTTTCTGTTGCTTATAACAAAATATCTGGAACTGGGTAATTTGCAAGAAAATGAAATTTATTGCTTACAGTGTTGGAGGCTGGGAAGTCTAAAGTCCAGGAGACACATCTGGTAATAGCTTTCTTTGATGGTGACTTTGGTGACACAGGGTATCACGTTGCAAAATGGCTGAGCAGAGAGAGAGACTGTCGTGTGCTCTCCTTTTAAAACCCTCAGAACCACACCCTTGACCACCATTATTAATCCATTTACTAGGGCATGGTCCTCAGAATCCAATCCTCTTCAAGACCCCACCTTTCAATGACTATAATATGATTTCCTGTCCTCTTCACAGTCACAGCGGGGATCAAGCTTCTAACACATGAAACTTGGGGGACACGATTCAATCCATATCAAACCCCTCCTTCATCTTCCCCCAGTCTCCTGCTCTACACAGAACTTAACCCTCCCCAGAGGGCTCTGCTTTCTGAAAGTCCTCTCAGGCAGAGGTGCCTGTTCCCCACTGCTCCCGTCCTGGTGTTGAAGTGAGCCTTCGCCCACCCATGCTGGCAGCAATTCCACTCCCCTCCCTTCCTCACTAATCTCATGCAATGACTTCCTGATCATCTTCTTTCATTTACTAAAAGGTTCAAGAGCCAGTTCAATGTCTTCCTCTTTGCCTTCTTTCCTGCTATGAACCAGGAGATGTCAAGGTTTATCAAGACAGCAGGCATAACATCCTGATCTCCCTTACCTGGGAATCCTTCAACTCCAGTGGTCTTCTCCTTCATGCTACCTTACTTACTTTCTGGTCAAGCCCCAGACTTTGTTGTCCTCAGCAAATCTTCCTCTCAACTCAGACATCTCACTACAACTTCAGCCTCCTTCTCCACCCTGCGCCTGTCTCCAGTCCCACCAATGGGCACTTACATCTTAGCCTCCTGAGTGTAAAGCTATGCAGTGTGCAGTGCAGACGGGACCAGAAATGGAGCCTGCACTGTTTATCCTGTGGAGAAATGGCAGATTGTCCTTCTCTCCACCTCCTTCTTCTGTTTCCCTATGTGCTGCTGAGGCTGAAAAACTAAAGCTATGTTTCCAGGCTCTCTTGCAACTAGGATCCTCTGGCATGGGACTTGGGAGGGCAGAAGTGAGGTGGAGCCAGCTTCTTGCTCTTCTGGGTGTTGCTGCTGGCCTGCTGGTCATGGCGATATTATCAAATGCAGCAAATGCATCTCATTGTCCAGACACTAGCTCTGCATGCATTGAAAGGAAGCTGAGGCAGCAGTGGCTTCCTGATACCCACACAAAAGCTCTAGAGGGTATGTTCTTGAGCTCTATGCTTCCAATGGTGGCCTCCTGACTCATCACCTTCCTGACTATGGCAGGGGTAGAAGCTGCCGTGGCAGGACAGCCAGTTTGGTGGTGGACATGCTGAAGCCTGGAGCTTGTTCCTCTAACACTTCCAATGATTGTCTAAGCACAATCCACTTTCTGCTAAAAATACCTAGAGTGGTTCTGTTTTTTATTGCTAAAATCTGATGGAGAGATTCTTTCAGTCTGGTATGAATTGAGGGATGGGGGAAAGAAGGGCTTCATGGAGGAGGTGACATGTGGGCAGAGTCCTGATAGTTGAGCAGGCATTGGTTAGGGAAAGAAAGTGGGAAGATGTTCATGGCAGAGAAGGCTGAATGAACCAATGTTGAGAACCAGCAGAGCATGGAGCATGGGTATGTCCTATAAATAGAGAGTAAAGGGCAAGAGAAAAACAGTAGGAGGTGAGCCTGGTGGAGCAGGGAGAGGAAGGATTAGGGAGGGCCCCATGCGATGAGTTTTGGGGTTTAGAATTCCATATACTGGGTAATCCCTGTGGCAGCTGGAGTGAGCTGGCAGCTCCCATGTCTGCATAAGAGTCCATTGGTCTTTAATCTGGCACAGAACAAAGCCACAGGGGCATAAGGACCTCAGTAACACTAGACCTTACCTCTGAGCTGGAGATTCCAGATCCAGTATGTTCCCTGCCACTCTTCCCCATCCCAGGATTGATAATGGTCACAGGAAAGTTCAAAGACCAATCAGTGCATAACAGGATTCAAGAGCTGAAAGCAACCTTAGAAGACCATTCACTTTCCATTAATGGAAACTGAGTCTCAGAGAAAATAAGTGACTTATCCAAGGCCATTCAGCACTGGGTAACCAGGTCTCAAAATTCTCAGGCCAGTGGTCTTTATGCCTCACTATTTAAATCTCTGGAATCACTGAAACTCTTTCTTTGAATCCTCATGGCCTTTGTGAGCCATTCTGAAGACAACAGATGAGACACATCTGTTCATCCACAGATCCAGAGTGAAGGGTGTGCCTGCTCCTTCCCACTGTCTGTCTCTCTCCACCTGTCATCCCTGCCCGATCAGGCAGGGTATGGGGACTTGGGGATGGTAGGGTCTCACCTTATTTCTGGTTGGCCTTCTGAAGAAGGGCATCACAGGAAAGGGTGTGACTCAATGTGTTGTTGTCACTAGGCAATTAGGGCCAGTCCAATGACAAGCTGCTCTTACTAATTCTTCCTTAAGTTGAAAAAAAGGAGGAGGAGGAGAAGGAAGGAAGGAAAGAAGGAAGGAAGGAAGGAAGGAAGGAAGGAAGGAAGGAAGGAAGGAAGGAAGGAAGGAAGGAGGGAGGGAAGGAAGGAAGGAAGGAAGGAAGGAAGGAAGAAAGAAGGAAAGAAGGAAAGAAGGAAAGAAGGAAAAAGAAAGAAAGAAGAAAAGAAGAGAAAAAAGAGGCTTTTCCACCTAGGGCCCTGGAAAATCATCTCCCTCATGCCTTACTTTGGTCCTGTAAAGACCCATACAGGGAATAAGTGCCTCTGTGATGAAGTACATATTTAATGAAAATCTGCTGTACTTTTCCACCTAGGGCCCTGGAAAATCATCTCCCTCATGCCTTACTTTGGTCCTGTAAAGACCCATACAGGGAATAAGTGCCTCTGTGATGAAGTACATATTTAATGAAAATCTGCTGTAGGTGGAGGGTGGGAGCATCCTTGGAACTGAAGGAGATAAAGGACTGTAAGGCAAAAGATGTTAGTTATGGGGCACCGTGCTCAGTGTAGGAGGTAGGGCTAATGAGGAAGAAAGAGATTTCTGAACATGTGGCGGGCTGGCTATAAACCATGCAGACCCCCACCCTACTCCTTCTGTTGACCCCGTTGTTTAAGATATAGCCATTCTGGACCCATCAACCACATCTCAGTTCTCAGGAAGCATCCTGACTCTGTATAAGTCTCAATACTCTTTTTAGATCTTAGGCTCAGATATCTCTAGCACTTCCCACGTTCCCTCCCTCTTCCCCTCTTTCTTTCCCATCTGTCTTTCCATCCAACCATTAATCATTTCTTGCTATTAGACATTCACTGCACCCATCCTGCATGCCCGGAATTTACGTGTTTATCTATTAGGAGAGACAGCACAGTGTGGCCAAGCACTAGAGGTGTTGGGTCTAGTTGCATCTGAGTTACAATTCTGGCTCGCCCATTTACATTCAGCAAGTTATTTAGCAATGAGAAAGACATTAGCTAGACTGTGGGACTCGCTCCCTTCTCTCTCTACCCTGATCCCTTTGGAAAAAAGTCTGAGAAAATTCAGGTGGCATCATCTTCTTGCCTGGCTGGCAATGCTGGCTCATCATGGGCAGGAAGTCCAGCTGGCAGGAGGTGGAAGCAGATGAGAAAAAGGAGAGGAAGGAGGGTGGTCAAACAGTCTGGGGGTGCTGATTCTCATGGGTGGGTGAAGCTTGGCCAAGAAGCTCATGGCAGATGTCCCAAAACGGCAAGTCCTTCTTACACCGCCTCCAAGACATGGCACAGTGCTGGAAGGACTGCAGATGGAGTCCCAGTCACTTAAAGAAGAGAAAGGGCAAGGAACTGGTGAGACAGCTGGGCTGCATCAGAGCTGCTATGTTAAACCCACTCTCACAGGTGCTCTCCAAGAACCCCTGCAGAGCTGCTTTCAGATAGCGGGGCACCACTGAAGCCCCATTTGATTTCCCTTTCCTTTGGCCAACTGCATACCTCCTCATAATTGAAATGAGAGCTGTTATTTGTTGAGAGTGTCAGGAATTTTATACATCCTGATTGCATTTGTTTTTATCTTTGTAATAACCCTGAAGCAGGAATTATTATTTGTATTTTACTGATAAGGAAATCAAGGCCAGAAGAAATTCAGTAACTCTCTCAAGGTCACCCAGTTACCAGGTTTGAATCCAGGTCTGTCATACTCTAAAGCCTTGCACTGTCTTTTAATTCATTTGTTCATTCATTTATTCACTTACAGAGGTGAGGAAGACAGGCAAATTTACTGCCCACATGGAGCTTCTTTATAGTAAGAGGGGTACACAGACGTTAAACAGAAACAAACATAAAAATATATCATTTTATAGAGTGACAAATTTTATGAAGCTAAAAAGTGACTGGGGTGGCAGCAGGGGATATTTTAGATTGGGTAGCTTGTGAAAGTCTCTAAGGATTTGGCACTTGAGTTGACATAATGAGAAGTTGTAGTAAGTCTATGGGAAGATCGGAGTGCAGAGATCTTCCATACCGTCTCATCCATCCTGTCCCATCCCGTTCAGTCCCACCCTATCTCATTCCATTTCATATCATGACATTCCATTCTATTTCCTCCCGTACCAGATGACCTGAAAACCACACTCATATAGAGGCACAGAGGTTCTGTTTTCAATCTGATCATCTAGTTATCATATCATCATGGAAGTGTAGAAGTCAGGATTGGAAGAAGATTTAGCTGGCATTTTATTCCATAAAATAACAAATTTCTGTGTAAGACTTTGTGATTTATAATTGTCATATGATATTTAAAAAGGCCCTGTGAGGAAGGAAATCACGTATTTTGACTCCATTTTTTCAGCTAAAGAAACAGGAACAGAGGGATTCTCCTCCACTAACCATTGCCCCTTTTAGGGCAGCTCTTTGCTCTTGCAATTACATACCCATTTGGCAGGGCCCATGATTATTTGTTGTGCTGCCACATATTAGAAACTCAGTGGCTGCTTGCTAAATGGGGACTCAGAGATTTTAAACTCTTTCCTAATTACCTGGACCCTGCAATGCATCCTTCGTATTCACTACAGAATAAGTCTGCCTTCTAAGGAGTTCACTATGCTTTAGGTCTATGCTTCTCTATTCTCCTCCACCAAAATCACCAGATCCATGCTCAGTGCCTCTAAAACTTGAAGAGAGAGTTTTTAAACTGTAAAATCTATTTGTTTACATATTTATTAATCCCAAGATCCACCCCCCGCCTGCCCAAAGAGCATTTGAGGTGGCTTAAATAAGAATGATGTTAAAAAATCATAAAATAGGGACACTTAAACAAGATAAAAGTAAAAGACTACATGCGGATTCTAAAGGAGAAACCCCAGCCTCTCTGCCTTCCTTCCTGGTATCATGGACAGACTTTATAAACAGTCTTGTGTAAGGCTCACCTCCACTTTTGCTCACTAGATGCCGTACCCTCTTACCTATTCAGGGAATCACTTCACAAATTCTCTTCTTATTTCCACAGTCATAAATTTCCTTTTTTCAATTGGATCATTCCCAACAGCATGCAAATATCCTGCGAGTTTTGGTCATCTTTAAAAACAACAAAAACCCAGCCCTCTCAAACCTGTATTCTCCTCTAGCTACTGACACTTTTTCCTGCTTTTGAAAAAAATTCTGTAAGTGTATGCACATTTAGGATCCATCCATTTAGCATTATATAAAGTCCCTCTTTATCTCTGATAGTACTCCTTGTCTTGAAATCCTCTTATGTCTGTCAGATATGTGCCTGGAATTTCCTGGTGCTAATATAGCTACTCTAGCTCTCTTTTCTATTTGTGTGGCACGTATTTTCTTATCCGTTTACTTTTATCATACTCACTTTTAAAATGAGTTTCTCGTAGGCAGCACGCGGTTGGATCTCACTGTTAGACTCAATCTGACAATATTTATCTTTTCGTTTGTGTGTTTAGACCATGTATATTTAATGTAATTATGGATATGGTTGGATTTAAATCGAACAGTTGTTTTCTGTTTGTTTTATTTAGTTTTTCTTTCTTTTTTCCTTTTTTTTTTCTGCCTTCTTTTGGAAGATGAGAATTTTTTATGTTTCCACTTTCTATCTTCTGTTAGCTTATTATTTAAATCTCTTTTAAAAGTTTTAGTGTTTCTCTAGTGTTTAAAATATGTCTCTTTAATTTATTCTGGTGCACTTCAAATAATATTATATTGTTTCACATACAGTGTCAAAATCTTTTAACGGTATACTTCATTTTTTCTCTCCTACATTTTGTGCTGTTTTGTGATATATTTTACTTTTACTTGTGCTATAAACACATAATATGTTGCTGCTAATTTTGCTTTAGAGAGTAAGTCATCTCTTAGAACAATTAAAATTCAAAAACTAAATCTTATATTTTTCCCTTCGTTTTAACCATTTCTAAGAGCTCTTAATTTCTTTGTGTGTGTATAAATTTATGTTTGCTACCATATTCCTTCTGTCTGATCAATTTCCTTTAACATTTATTGTGGCACAAATCTTCTGGTAATAAATTCTTTTAGCTTTTATTTTTATGAAATTGTCTTCATTTCACTTTTATTGTTTTAAAAATATTTTTGCTAGGTATACATTCTGGGTTCAGAGGTTTTATTATTTTATTTTTTTCTTCTATTTAGTACTTCAGGGTGTTACTCTATTGTTTCCTGATTGCATAGATTCCATTGAAAGGTCCACTGTAATTCATATCTGCTCTGTTTTACATCATTTGTCTTTTTTCCCCTCTATCTTCAGTTTTCAGCATTTAAATATAGTAAGTATGGCTTAAAAAATACTTATCTTTTGGGGCTTATCTGAGCTTGTTAGATCTGTGATTTGATCTTTCACTATTTTGAGAAAATTCTTGATTATCTCTCTAAATATTTTATTTGATTTAACTTATGCATTGTAATTCTACATACTTATGGGGTACAATCTGATATTTTGATACATATATATGTTGTCTAATAATAGGGTCAGGGTAGTTAATGTATCAATCCCCTCATACATTTTAAATATTTTGTTTTGTCACTTTTTTGCTTGGAATTTAATTAAATATATGTTAGATCCATGATAGTTTGGATGAGCTATTATGCCTTTATTTATTATTTTTTTTCTTTGTGTTTCTGTTTGGGTGATTTTTATTGACCTATGTTCAAGTTCACTGATCTCTTTTCTTAGTTATATTGTATGTACTGATGAGCCTATCAAAGGCATTTTTCATATATATATATAACTGTGTTTTCTTTTTACTTCTAGCATTCTAATTTGACTCTTTCTCATAGTTTTGTACTCTCTGGTAAAGTTCTCCAGCTATCATACATATTATCCAGTTTTTCCACTAGAACCTTTGACATATTAATCAACATATCTTGATAGTTTCAATGTCTGGGTCACCTCTGAATCTAGCTTTGTCTATTAATTTTTTACCTTTGTAGTGGGTTGTTTTTATGTGCTTATTTTTGATTGAATAAGTTTTGATTGAATACTAGATGTCTCTTCAGTTTTGATTGAATACTAGATATTCTGTGTAGAACAGCAGGGACAGAGATAAATTATATTTATGCCTAGAAATGGGCATGTTGCATCTGTTAAGCAGTCAGTGTATGGGCTTCATCAATCTAGTCAGGAGTTGTTGCTATCTTCAGAGCTCCAGTGGTTTTAAATTCCTGTAGTGTTACCTGTTGCTTATCATGACAGCTGGGTTGCTGGTGAGCTTTTCTCAGTGTTCTTGCCGTATCTTCAGATGCCTGTGCCACAGAGGGAGTCCTGGTTCTTTCCCCTTCCACATTGCTAGAATACTGCTGGCTGTTACACGGTGTTTATTAGCCTGTTGGTGGGTGGTGGTGGTGGGTTCTCTGTTGTTTAGGTCCAGTCTTAGTCTTAGGACCTGTGTGCCTGGATTTCAGGGTTGGGACTTTTTTTTAATTGATTCTGCCCTTCCCTCTGGCAGCCAGACTCTAACTTGTGTCTTTGATGGCTCTTCTGTGTGAGTTTACTGCTTCTTCCTCAGTGGTTAGTGAATTTTAATGGCATTGGCACAGGATCCTGGGCCCAGGACTGTTTTCTGCCC
>NW_007734597.1:62697-67080 GCF_000696425.1 Galeopterus variegatus | reverse complement strand
GTGGTTAGTGAATTTTAATGGCATTGGCACAGGATCCTGGGCCCAGGACTGTTTTCTGCCCCTTCTGCAGGGTAAAAGGCTTATTCTTTAATCTTCTCCCAGAAGCAAAGGGTCTTCTCCTGTCCCCTGGGGCCACACCCCAGTGGTTAGTGAATTTTAATGGCATTGGCACAGGATCCTGGGCCCAGGACTGTTTTCTGCCCTTCTGCAGGGTAAAAGGCTTATTCTTTAATCTTCTCCCAGAAGCAAAGGGTCTTCTCCTGTCCCCTGGGGCCACACCCTTCACCCCTCCAGCACCTTAGGCTATTGTAGATACAGGGGAAGAATCTAGGTGGAGTTTTGTGCATTTCCCATAGGGCAGCTGCTCCTTCCTCCAGGATGGCACCATGGAGGAAGGCTCTCTCCTGTCTCTTGCCCTTCCTCCAGTCTTTCTTGTGAACACCCAGTGAAGGTCTATGGGAAAAGCCTCAGAGTGGGTGCAAACTCCCCTTCTGTTTGTGGCTCCCAGCATTTTATACTCTCATCCTAGCCCACGTTCAGACTTCAGCAATTTATTAACATTTTCATCCACCTGCATGGTGCCCAGCACCTCTTCTCACCTGTGGTCTGCCATAGGTGTACCAGTTTTCAAAGTCTGTCTTTCCTTGGATTTCAGGCAACTCAGTAGCTCTGTGTCCTCAGTTACCTGATGGGTTCAAGGAAAGTTATAGTTTTGTGGTTTATTTATTGTTCTTTTTGTCAGTGTTGAAGTGATGCTCTTCCCAGCTTTTTACATCCTAGGCCTGAATTCTCTGCTTGTTTTTAATAGTAAAACCCTTGGAAAGAGATGTCTATACTCACAGTCTGAAAAACATGTCTTTGCATTCTCTCTTGGGTCTACTAAAACAAGGCTTTACCCTCATACTTCCAAAACAAATTGTTTTTTTCAAGGTCACCAATGAGCTCTGTGTTGTTAAATGCAGTGGTTAGTCCTGAGTCCTCTTCTTACTTTACTTATCAACATCATTTTGCACAGATGATCTCTCACTCCCTTCTCATTAAAATATTTTCTTTTCTTATTTCCAGCACATCATATTCTTGGATTTCCTCCTACATCAGTGGATGTTCCTTCATTCCTTCTTGACCACCTTTTATTTCCTTTCTCTCTTTTATTGACCTTTAAACATTGAGTACTCAGGGCTCAATTTCTGGATCTCTTCTCTAATTACACTTATGTTCTTCTCATGATCTCATTAGTTTCAGAGTTTTAAAAAGAATCTATCCACTGACAACCTCCTCTGAACTCCAGATTTATATACTACTAGACATCTCATTTGAATGCCTAAGAGACATCTTAATTTAATGTGTCTAAAACCAGATCTTCCCCCAGCAAACCTGTTCATCCTCCAGACTTCTCAAACTTAGTAAGTGTGTTCTCAGTAAAAATCTTTCTAGTTAGTTGGACCAAAAACCTAGGAGTCATGCTTGGTGCCTAATCTCAGATCCTGCATCTAATCCATCAGCAAATCTTACTGACTATACCTTTCAAATACATCCACAACTAACTTCTTCTCACAATCTCCATTATTCCCACCATCACCCAAGCCACACTCAGCTTGGCTTGGATTATTGTAGTAGAGTTCTAACTGGTTTCTAGGTTTCTGCCTTCCTCCCCTACCCAGCCTATTCACAGCACTGTAGTCAGTGACATAGACCAATGGTGATTATAATTAGTAATGTGACACTGGGCAGTCACATCATCCCTAGGTGTCATTTTTCTCATTTGCAAAATAGGAGTATGGGCAGGATCCCAAAGATGTCTCCACAAAGTTTCTGACCCTGATTATTCAATCAAATGTTAATCTAGGTACTGATTTAAAGGGATTTTGAAGATGCAGTTAGTGTCCAAAATCAGTTGACCTTAAGATAGGGATATTAACTGGGTGGGCCTCACCCGAACAGTCAAGGCTTTTAAAAGCAGAGAGTTTTCTCCAGCTGGTGGCAGAGGAATAATTCAGAGATTCAAAACAATGTGCCTTTACTGGCTTTGAAAACAGAGGGGCCATATACCTAGAAATGTAGGTGGCCTCTAGGAGCCGAGAGGGTCCCCAGACGGCAGCCAGAGAGAAATTGAGTACCTCAGTCCTGCAACCACAAGAAACTGAATTCAGCCAATGACCTGAATGAACTTGGAAGCAACTGCTTTCCTATAGCCTCCAGATAAAAGCCCCGTCTGGCCCATATCTTGATTTTAGTCTTATGAGACCCTAGGCAGAGAGCCCAACTGAGCCTGCCTGGAATTTTGACCTACAGAACTGTGAGATAAGAAAGGTATGTTATTTTAAGCTACTAACTTTGTGGTTATTGTTATGCAACAATAGAAAACTATGGAAGGAATAGCAAGAAACTTGTTCTTTTTGTGGAAATTGCTAATTTTCAAAGATAAACCATATTCTACCTTTCTTCTTTTTAAAAATTTTTATTTATTTTTTATTTATCTATTTTTATTTATTTATTTATCTTATCAATATACAATGTAGCTGATTTTTGTGTCTCTTTACCGATTCCTCTCTCCCCCTTTCCTCTCCCCCCTTGTACCCATCAACATCATATCTGTTCACTTGTCTTAACAAGTTCAAGGAATTGTGATTGTGTGTCTTCTTACCTGCCCCCCCATTTGTTTGTGTTTTTGTTTATTTATTTTTAGCTCCCAGAAATGTATTTCTTCCCATATCACATTGAATATAAGTCAAAGATGTTGAAGGGTTCCTCAAGACCCTACTTGACCTTGCCCTGCCACCTGTTTGGTTTAATGGACTTCTTTCCTTCCTGTTCACTCATCTCCAGGCACACTGAGATCTGTGCCTCAGGACATTTGCACTTGCTGCTGCTCCCTGTGCCTGGTGTGGCATGTCCTTTCCCCAGATGTTGTCTTTCCTTCTACCTTAACTGTCTCAGGTCTTTGCTCAAGAATCTGTGGCTGTTCACTCATCTCCAGGCACACTGAGATCTGTGCCTCAGGACATTTGCACTTGCTGCTGCTGCCTGTGCCTGGTGTGGCATGTCCTTTCCCCAGATGTTGTCTTTCCTTCTACCTTAACTGTCTCAGGTCTTTGCTCAAGAATCTGTGGCTCCATGTTTTATTAGCTCATTAGTTGTAGAAAATCTTCAGTCATGATCTCTTAAAGTACTGACTTTAACTCATGTTTTCTCTTGTCTTTTTCTGGGGCTTTAATCACTGTTAAATCTTTTGATCATGTGTCAAATGTATCTTATTCTTTTTCTGTGTTTTCCATTCTTTTGTCTCTCCAAGATTTAGCCTGAAGATTTTCTACTGACCTGTCTTCCAGTTCACTAATTCTTTCTCCCATACTATGTGAGTATATGCTTATTATTTGTTTATTTTCTGTCTTCTCCACAAAAATATAACCTGTAAGAGAGCAGGAATTTGTATATGTATTTTCTTCCATTTTTGTACTCCCAGGCTCTACAACAGTGCTTTGCATAGAGGGTGCTCAATAAATATTTGGTTAATGAATGAAATAAGTAAGTAATGAATGAATAGCATCTTAGTCATTTAAGAATAAATTTTGTTCAGATTAATTAATTATTATTATTATTATTATTATTATTTTGGTGGCAGAGACAAACGAGAAAATGTAGTGGATTGAAATACTCCTATTATATGATGAAAGAAAAGAAACCAGTTACTCAGGAAATACAAACTTACTTCCTGGCATGACATTTTTTAAAAAAATTATTACCTGGCACTCTGTATGAAAGATATCTCTTGACATAATAAGCAATACATTCAATTGTACTTTCATAGTAGATGCTGGTGATTTTATATGATTCTTTTGGTACAATTCTCACTAAAAAATGAGAAAAACTAATTTAAGCAAGGGAAAAAACCCTGGCTTAAATGGTGATATTTACATTTCTGTTGGTAATTCCCAGAAATGTGATAAATGAATCCAGTAACATCAGCCACAGATATCAGAAGGATGACAAAGGCAGGTTAATTACCTCTCTGAGTTTTAGTTTCCTGTTTTGTAAAAGGGGAACAAAGGTACCCTTATTTTTTCCAGAACCGCTGTGAATATCAAAGATAATATTTAAAATGCTGGCTAAAAAGCAGCCGAATTGATTTTCCGTCATTTACAAAATGCTGTTTATGCACATTTTCATCAACCTTCACAATGGTTCTGTGCTGCAAATATTATTATCACTCTCTGTTTTCCAGATGAGGAAACCAAATCCAGGAGATGCAGTTGGCACAGCCAGCAGGCAGCAGAGATATAACCTACTGCTCTGTCTTGAGTCATGTGCTCAGTCCCCGGGACGTGCAGTCTCTCTAAAGGATGGCTTCTCAAGTGGTAGCAATGCAGACATCGGAGCAGACAC
>NW_007734597.1:49097-62641 GCF_000696425.1 Galeopterus variegatus | reverse complement strand
GTTTTAGTTTCCTGTTTTGTAAAAGGGGAACAAAGGTACCCTTATTTTTTCCAGAACCGCTATGAATATCAAAGATAATATTTAAAATGCTGGCTAAAAAGCAGCTGAATTGATTTTCCGTCATTTACAAAATGCTGTTTATGCACATTTTCATCAACCTTCACAATGGTTCTGTGCTGCAAATATTATTATCACTCTCTGTTTTCCAGATGAAGAAACCAAATCCAGGAGATGCAGTTGGCACAGCCAGCAGGCAGCAGAGATATAACCTACTGCTCTGTCTTGAGTCATGTGCTCAGTCCCCGGGACGTGCAGTCTCTCTAAAGGATGGCTTCTCAAGTGGTAGCAATGCAGACATCGGAGCAGACACTCAAGGTGCTGGTGGGCTTTCTAACGCTCCTGTGCTCACTGCTCCTGGACCCAGCTCATCTACTGCTGCAGACATGGTAGCAGATAAAAATCCCAGGAACTGTTCCAGCTCAACACCAAACCCCAAGGTCTTGGGACCAGATGGACTTCTCAGTTATAAGAACTCTACATTAACATATTTTTTTCTAAAGCTAAAGGAAAAACATTTCATCTTTTCCTCTCAAAAATCAATATTTGATCTTTATCTGGAGCTGAATGTAAAGCCCCCCACCCATGTCTGATTTAATAAATTGACTCTATCCTTCCAACTTTGCAATGGCCTTGGGCTATCAGAATATGAGAAATGGTTTCACAAATATCAAAGGCACAGCAAGTGTGTCTCTTTAAATGTTAAGCCTAAAATAGCCAGAACTCCAGGGGAATAGACCTCCTTGCCCTCCTGGCCTCTTTGCTGGAGGCTGGGGTTCTACTTTGGAGTCCTCCTTTCTCTGGAGGGAGGTGGGAGGTCATGTAGGCCTGGTGCCTTCCAGGAAGCTTTTGAGCCCAGGACCTGGGATAGCGCATATTTAGGGATTTCTGCAGCACTCATGACCTCAGCCATTGGCATTTTATCTCTGAAGGAACTGGGAGCAGATGAAGCATTTGTTTCATGGTCTAACAGATTGGCCAATAATTCAGATGAGCCAATTCTTTAGGAACAAATATGCTAAGAAAATGAAATCACATTTAGCTGGAGCTAAAAGCCCCACACAATACAATAATAATGCTATCATTTATTTTTATTTTCCTTTGTGCTAAATACCATATGAGCACTTTGCATTCTTTATTTCACTTATTTCTTGTAGTTTCTATGTGACATGCAATATCACCCTCTGTTTACAAATGAGGCACAAGCCTTTGAGAGGGTAAGTGGCTTGTCCTTAGGTCACATGAGAGGCAGGTGGTAGGGTTGAGATTTAAATCCACATTCTGTCTAACACTAATAGAAGCACTCTTTCCCTTTGACATTTTTATTAGTAGTAATAGTAGCAATTGTTAGCACCTTATCATCTTTGGTAGGCAACCTGTAAGATGGCCCCAATTATCTCTGCCTCATGGAATTCTTGTCCTTTTAATATCTCCTCCTGTTGAGTGTGAGCTACACCTGGTGATTCCCTTCTAACAAATACAGTACAACAAAAGAATGGGATGTCACTTCTAAGATTAGGTTGCAAAGAGGCTGTAGCTTCTGTTTTGAGTGCTTTTCACTTTCTACCATCCCTTCTATAGTCCTTGTCCTGGGAGAAGCAAGATGCCTGAACAAAAGAATGGGATGTCACTTCTAAGATTAGGTTGCAAAGAGGCTGTAGCTTCTGTTTTGGGTGCTTTTCACTTTCTACCATCCCTTCTATAGTCCTTGTCCTGGGAGAAGCAAGATGCCTATTGGAGAGCCCAAGTGACAAGTGACTGATTCCTCAAACAGACATCCAGTGAGGATCTGACCTGCCAAAAGCCCCATGAGTGAGCTGAGAAGTAGGTCCTTGTCAGCTGAGCCTTGAGATGACAGCAGCCACAGATGACACCTTGACCCATATCTCATGAGAGAACCAGAGCCAGGACCATCCAGCTAAGTGACTCTCAGATCTCTGACCTGCAGAAACTGTGAAGCAATAAATGTGTATTATTTTCAGCCACTAAGTTTTGGGGTAATTTGTTATACAGCAATAGTTATACCATTTATCAAACAATATGAATATTACTATGACAATAGATATTATTAATGTTTTAATATGTAAAGAGTACATTCTAAATGCTTTACATGTAGTAATTCATATTATCCTTGTGACAATGCTGTTGGATATCTATATTTTAAAGATGAAGAACAGAAACACAGAGAAGTCAGGGCACTGCTCCAGAGCCTCATACATCTGAGCTCCCGCTCTGAAAGCGAGGCCTGACCTGGGGTCATATGCCTTCAAGAAATGCCACAATGAAGGGAACCAACTGTGCAGCAGAAGCTACTTGTCCACAACTTGACTGTGCAGGGCTGGACTCTAGGCCTTGGGCTCCAGGCTTGAAGAGGCAGGTGTGTTCAGGTCTACTCCATGTCTCTCATCCTTCTTGGGCTAGCAGCCACCTAGGGATGATGGCTTCTTCTGTATGTCTCATCCTGGGGCTATGCTGAGTGTGTGGTGACTATCTGAGACATGCTCTTCCAAGGTGCAAATTTGAAGTTCCCAGAAGGACAAAAGGAAACATGTGAGGGAAGTCTCATAATGTCTGGCCTTGGAACTGGCACACTACCATCTCCGCTCACATGTCATTGGGCACAGTAAGTTACATAGCCCAGCCCCACGCCAGTAGGGCAGAATGTGCTCTCTTTCCATGGAGGTGAGATAGGGAAGGGAGTTGCTAAACACCATGCTCCCAGATCCTCTTCTGCAGTTGAGAAAACAGAGCTCAGGGTGGTAGAGTCAGCACTTAGACACAGCCCCCTGTGGCTTCAAATCCTAAGTTTTTTCTTGATAAAAACCATCCTCAGTCCTAATATTGTAGGGTTCTTGGATTCTCTATGCAATAACAATAAATTAGAGCTAGCAACAAGATGCTCTGAGAAAAGTCAGTAATGGCTAGATTAGTTAGAAAAGGAATTTCAACCGGGAGCTATCTCAGATTTGAGTAGGTTGAAAGAGCAAGGAGGCTGAACGAAGAGGGGACAAGCGACATGAGAGGTGCTCAGGCCAATGGGAAAGAAGACCTAAAGAGTGGGATAAGACCCAGGCAGAGAGGAGCAGAACGAGCTTTCTAGGATGAGGAGTCAGCAGGTGCCGGGGCAGGAATCTCCATGGATGATTCTGGGGGCTGCACGGCAGATGGGGAACTGAGCATGGCATGGTGCGAAACTCTGCAAGGGAGGTAATAACTCTGAATGATTAAACCAAACCTCCTGTGCCCTCCCCTCCCCTCCCCCACCCCACAATCTAGAGAGCCAGGGAGAAGAGTCTTGGAGGAATCATTTAAAAGAAAGATGACTTTGTTGAGCAGTGTGATGGCTATGCCCACTGAATTCATATATTCCTTTATTCATGAAACATTTATTCTTACAACACACAGTTGTGAGTCTCTGTTATGTACTAAGTAATTGGCTAGCATGTTGGGAGAATATAAAACCAATGAATAGGATGTGAGTCTGTTCCCCAAAGAACCCACAGTCAAGTGGGGAAATATAGTAAGTCCTCAATAGAGGTGAGTGCAAAGTGCTGTGGGGGAAGCTAAGGATCAGGGGAAATTGTTAGAGAGGTCCCAGAGGAGGTGATAGAAAACACCAGAAGGATGAGGAGGAACGTGCCAGGAGGAGCGGGGTAGAGGGAAGGGCAGTGCAGCAGAGAGAACTGTGTGTGCAGAGGCGTGGAGGCGTGGAGTGTCTCGGTGTGTTCTGAGGATATAAGTTCAGCATCGTGATGGTTAATTCTAGACATCAACTTGACTAGCTTAAGAAATACCTAGACACCACTGCAGTCTTTCTTTCCTTCCTACTTTTTCTCTTAGCTCCCACTTATGAGTGAGAACATGTGGTATTTATCCCTCTGTGCTTTGCTTTTTTCACTCAGAGAACATACCTAGGGATACAAAGTGGAGTGGGGGACAGGGGGAGGTTGGGGATAATTGGGTGTGGGACACGGGTATAATCACAATTTGTAGTAATGGGCATGCTGCCAGTATGGATCTGGCCATCACATCTTGGGCACGTGTGGTGACAATCACCTTGTATCTCATGAATATTCATAACCAATAAGAAAATGTACTAAGGAAAAAAAAAAGAAATACCCAGAAACCTGGTAAAGCATTATTTTGGGGTGTGTCTGTGAGGGTGCTTCTGGTGGAGATTAGCACGTGGGCCAGAGTGAACTGGGTGGGAAAGACCCGCCCTCAATATGCAGAAGGGGGCACCATCCAATCCACTGTGGGCCCAGAGAGAACAAAAATAGAGGAAAAGGCGGACCTTTCTCTCTGTATCTAAGGGAGCTGAGATACACTCTCGCCTTCTGGCATGGACATCGGAACCCCAGATTCTTCTTCCTTTGGGTTCCAGGACTTTCGCCAGGGGCACCCCTGGTTCTCAGGCTTTGATCTGAGACTGAGAATCGCACCATCGGCTTCCCTGGTTCTCAGGCTACTGGACTTGGACTGAGCCACGATACCGGCATCCAGTTTGCAGACGGCCTGTCATGGGACTTTTCTTCATAGTCATGTGAGCTAATTCCCCTTATAAATCCCCTCTCGTATACTTATATACATATTCTACTGGTTCTCTCTGAAGAACACTGGCTATTACACACATGATGGGCATGTAGATCCCTGGCAGAGGAGAGCTGGGGGTGGGCTAGTGAGTGACAGGAATAATCCAGGAGCAGGTAGAAAGGACGGCCATAGCTTCCTCTGGCTCCCGCCCCTACTCACGACTGCCACGGATGGCCTTCCTCTCTCTTCTGTCCACGTGCGTGCTCTCGCTGTAATCCAGTCCGTGAATTTTTGGTGACATTGTTGCACTTGATCGTCATCAACCTCATGCCTGTATTTCTTCCTACACTTTGTGGCAGTTATGAAACTCACCGAAGACCTTTCTCTTTGGGGTTAAGTAAAGCCAATTTGCTTTTCCTTGGGGTTTGGGATTTATTAGAAAAATTAATGAAAAAAATCTAGTTTTTCTAAATGCAAATGTCCTCTTCCGTGGGAATTATGACTGTTGGGCTTATGACTGTTGGGTTTTATTCTCATCTCCAACATGCAAGGTCTGCCTGAAGGGGTGTCAGGAGACTTCACTGAATGAACCAGGGAAAGGTAAAGACATCTTCTAGGCTCTGTTCAAGATGCTTGGAATGTGAGAGTGTCTATGATTCTCCCAGCACCTCTGAAAAGTATTACTCTCCTCAGTTTGCAGGTAAGCAAATCCTGGCCCTGGGAGCTTTATGTGATTTGCCCAGTGTCACAAAAAGGAGGAGGCAAAGCTGGAGTCTGGACCCATGTCTGTCTGAGCTCAGAGCTCAGGGTCTCCTCATTAAATCCTGCCAACTCCCCTTCATTTGTCCAACAAGAGCTGATGCAATTTCAAGTAACATGCTACTGCCCAGAGCTCACCAAATCTGGGTAAAACAGTTTGCCAACAATAATCAAATGACAACAAAAACACATCCATGGCCACCACAACATATTCTGCTTTACTTTTCGCAAAAGTCTCCCCAAACCACCTTCCTCTCGGATCCTCCCAACCCTCTGCAAGGATAGAAAGGCTGTGATTAGTATCTTCATTTTTACAGAGGAGAAAGGTACTGAAGTACCAGGAAAATAAATTTTACATTTGGTGGGGTTTTTTAATAGTTTGATAATTTGGGGGGTTCACAGGAGCTGATGAAGATTGTCTATTTAAAACATTGTGGACAATGGAAAGCAAAAGCTTAGGAGTCAGGGAAATTCAGGTGCTGTGTCACCTTGGATAAGTCCTTGACATCTCTGATCCTCAAGTTCCACATCCTGTAAAGTAACTGTAAAAAGAGTTGCTGCCTTGCATGGTGCCACACTTACACAAACTGACTTGTGAAGCTGGCAAAGAAGTACAGCAAAACTTGGACTGGGGAAGGGACAAAACCCCCCACATCCTGTAAAGTAACTGTAAAAAGAGTTGCTGCCTTGCATGGTGCCACACTTACACAAGCTGACTTGTGAAGCTGGCAAAGAAGTACAGCAAAACTTGGACTGGGGAAGGGACAAAACCCTGAGACTTTCTTTCAACGGATTAAACATAGGCATCTACCTCTTACCTTTACTCAAACTCTTAAAATGAAAAGGAAATTAAAGATGCATAAGCCCACAAAGAGGAGAAACAGGAGAGGTGTAACATAAGACGAGAGGTGACAAGAAATGTCTGGACATTTAACAGCTGACAAAAGAGAAAAACAGAGTGAGTCGAGTAGTAAGAGCCTGGCAATGAAATGCAAGTTGTTTTGCCACCGCAGAAACTCAGAAGTGCCCTGGAATTGGAGGCATGAGGCACAAAGAAAGGAGACTGAAAACAGGGGACAGTAAGTCTGCTGTGTGAAGGGCAGCAGGCCTCTTCTCAGATCCACCCCCCAGCCCCCACCCAGACAGGTCACTATTTTCCCCTCCCCTGGGAAAAGACAGGTTTATTGTGCAGAAGTGGTTCTAGACCCGAGACACCAGGAAAAGCAGAGGAGGAAATAAAGAGCCAAACCCTCCCACCTCTTTTATTTCTGGACGACAAGAAGGTAGAAGAGACTAAATAGCTCCAAAGGAAATGCCTGCAGATACAGGCATCTTTCATTCCCCAACAAACTGCTGGAACTCTGCCCAATCATTTTACAATGAGTGAAGCACAGTTGTTAATCAGCCTTGCCCATCCTCACAGAAGCCACACGGCATTTTAGTGCCTCTCTCTTAAATATAAACAGACGATATAGAAATATCATGCACTTGAAGAGACCCTCCAGCAAGAGAGACAGCCCAAAAATCAGAGAAAAATAAGTAGCTCAGAGAAAACAGAAACAATACAAAAAGCCGAAGAAAGCTTCAAAACAACTCTAATATCCTCTAAGAGCAAAAAAGAAAAGAAAAAGAAAAAAAAAGATAGTTGCATTATGAAACAGGAATAGGGAGCTATAGATTTAAAAAATAAGAAGAAAACAAAGTTTTTGTAAATTAAGAACATGATGGCAGAAATAAGTCTTTCAAAGGAAGACTTGGAAGAATAAACAGAAAATTTAGAAAGCTTAACAGAAAGATAATAGAGATGAAAAATAGAAAAAGAAGCAGGAGTAAATTGGAAGACCAATCCAGGAAGCCCAACATCTGATTTAGAACCCGAAAAAGAGGAAATAATTAATATTATATATTGATAAGTATATAAAAGTATTTTTGCTTCTAAAAAGATGGAGTAAATGTACTTTTCCCTATTTCTCCCACTACGGACAACTAAAAACTCTGGACATTATATATAAAACAAAAGTATTAAGACTCTGAAAGGTGGAAAGAAAACAGTAGACCAGTTAGGAATTCAGGACCTGACCAAAGCTGTGGTGGTGAGTTCCCTGAGTTTTCTTTCTTTCTTTCTTTTTGCCATAATGTCTCAGACTTGGAGTTGAAAAAACTGGCAATACAGAAATGCTAGTGGATGTAGACAAAAAAAGCTAAACAAAATTTTGCTCTCTCTAGCCAAGAAATCATAAGAGGCAGCCTAGAAAGATAGAAAACTTTTAGCCAATAAATGCTCCACTTCAACTAAACACTGCAAAAGAAACTATGGCCCCACCACACCCATGCCACAAAGGGACAAGTGGGAGCCCAGACCCTCATTGTTACCCATGATGTCAGTGGAGACAGCTGGGGAGCCCAAATCCCCACCCCCACTCCAGCCAGAGGTAATGAGACCATCCGCTCTTTCCCTGTTGGGGCGGTGTCAGAGAAGGCCTTGAGGAAAGTTAGGACTTCCACATTGCCAGGCAGTAACGAGGCAGCCCCCCCCAGCGATGTTGATTAAAATCATGTGGGGAGCCTGAACCCCATGCCTCCCCATCAGTAACAAAGGGGCCCCCACCTAGAGTGTCAACAGAGAGAGTGCATCAGGAATCTGGATTTCTAACTTCATCTGGCAGTAATGAGGTGACAGTGCTCTCCTTTCCCTGCTGGAGCTGTGTCCAAAAAAGCCAGCTAAAAAGTCTTATAACGTGAAAATGTCTAAGGTTCAATCAAAAATCAGTTATTATACCAAGAACAACAAAAAAATCTCAAACTAAATGAAAATAGAGAATATATGCCAACAACATCATGATGAGATGACAGAGATGTTACAATTATCTGACACAGATTTTAAAACAGCTGTGATAAAAAAAAAAAAAATGTTTCAACTAACAATTAGAAACACTCTTGAAATGACCAAAGAGATAGAAAGCCTTGGCAAGCTTAAGAAAAAGAAGTTTGAACAAATATGTAGAAGATATAAGGAAGAACCAAATAGAAATTTGGAAGTTTTAGAACTGAAAAAATATAGTAAACAAGATAAAAATCTCAGTGGACAGGCTCAACAGCAGAATAGAAGGGACAGAGGAGACTTAATGACCTGGAAAATATGACAGTAGAAGTGAACCCAGTCTGAACATCACAGAGAAAATGGACCGATGAAAAAGGAACAGTCTCAGACACCTGCGTTATTGTAACAAAAGATATAAATTCAGTTCCACAAGGAGAATGGAAAGAGAGAGAAGCTGAAAAGTGCTTGAAGAAGTTATAACTAAAAACTTCCCAAATTTGGCTAAAGACATAAACCCACAGATTCAAAAAGTGAGTGAACCCCAAACAGGATAAACCCAGATAAATGCACAGCAAGACACACCATAATTAAACTTTTAAAAGTTAAAGGCAGAGAAAAAAAGTTGAAAGCAGCCAGAGAAAAATGACACCTTACCTACAGTGGAGAGCAATTCAAATGGCAGTGGATGTCTCACCAGAAACTGTGGAGGTCAGAAAGAAATGGCTTATTTGTTAAGTGCTAAAGGAAAATTATTAACCCAGAATACACAGTTCAAAAAACTGTGGTGCATTTATACCATGGATTACTACTCAGCAGTAAAATGAAACAAACTATTGGTACCTAAAATAAGCCGAATCTCAAAGAATTATGCTGAATAAAATAAGCCAATTCCTAAAGATTACAGACTACAGAATATCATTGCATTTAAATAACATTCTTTAAAAAACCCCCAAAATTATAGAAATGGAGAATAGATTAGTTGTTGGTTACCAGGGGGTTAAGGAGGGAGTGGTGGCATGGGGAAGTGGGTGTGGCTACGTGAAGGGCATAGAAAAGGGCAACACGGAGGATCCTTGTGGTGATTTTTACTACATCCAGGTAAATATTCTGGCTGTGATATTGTACTTTATAGTTTTGCAAGATATTACCATAGGAGGAAAGTGGGTAAAGGCTAAGCAGAATCTCTCTGTATTCTTTCTTATAAATGCATGTAAGCCCACAATTATCTCAAAATTAAAAATTAAATTTAGAAACAGTGTAAGAATTTTTCCCAACATAGAAGAACATAAATTTCCAAATTGCAAGGATTCACCAAGACCTATTTTTTTAGTGAAATTCCAGAACAAGGTAAAGAAAGAAAAAGTTCTGAAAGTACACACATGATCCAGAGAAGGAGGAGAAAGAAGGAGAGAAATAGAGAAAAAACAAATCCATGAAAAAGAGGAGATATATGAGTGATATTAGACTTCTTAATAGCAACATTGGAAGCTAAAAGAAAATAGGTTAATGCATTCCAAATTCTGAAGCGAAAGGTTTTTAACCTAAAATTCTCTATCTCTTCTAATCTACAATGAAAGTAGAATAAAGATATTTTCAGACATGCAAGTCTTCAAAATTTCTACTTTCCATTTAGCTTTTTTAAAATTATGTTTTAATTGGCAAATAATGATTACATATATTTATGGGGTACGATGTGATGTTTTGATACGTGCCTATATTGTAGAAAAATCAAATAAAGCTAATTAACATTTGCCAACTCACCTACTTGTCATTTTTTTGTAATGAAAACATATAAAATCTACTATTTTAGCAATTTTGAAATATACAGCACGTTGTTATTGACTATGGTTACCATGCTGTGTAGTATATCACTAAAACTTATTCCTCCTGTCTAACTGAAACTTTATGCTCTTTGACCAATATCTCCCCTTTCCCCAGCCTCCACTCCAAGCCTCTGTTAACCACCAGTCCACTTTCTGCTTCTATGAGTTCGACTTTTTAGATTTCACATATAAGTAAGATCATGCAATATTTGCCTTTCTGTACCTGGCTTATTTTACTTAGCATGTCCTCCAGTTTCATCCATTCTGTTGCAAATGACAAAATTTTCTTATTTTTTTAAGACAGTGTGGTATTCCATTGTGTGTGTGTGTGTGTGTGTGTGTGTGTGGGTGTGGGTGTATATATATATCACATTTTCTTTATCAATTCAACCTTTGATGCACACACTTAGGTTGCTTCTATGTCTTGGCTATTGTGAATAATACTGCAATTAACACAGAAGTGCAGTTATCTCTTTGACATACTGATTTCAATTCCTTTTAATATATGCCCAGAAATGGGATGGCTGGATCATCTGGTAAATATATTTTTAGTTTTTTGGGGAATCTCCATACTGTTTTCCAAAACACTTTTACTAATTTACATTCTCAGCAACACTATGCAAAGATTCCCTTTTCGCCACATCTTCACCAATACTTATCTTTCATCTTTTTGGTAATAGCCATTCTAACAGGCATGAGGTGATATCTTATTGTATTTTTAATTTGCATTTCCCTTTCCATTTAGCTTTTTATAGAAAGCTACTAAAGATGTCCTTCATCAAAATAAGGGAGCAAGAGAGAAGATACAGAATCCAGAAACAGGGGATCTCAACACCCAAGTACGTTGATGGGAAGACCCTGGATGGCAGCCAAGCTCTGGGCCTAGAGGTTAATAAGTTCAGACCAAAGCAAGTAGATGTAGGTTTCAGAAGGGATGTCTTCAGGAAATAAGTTAATCAGTGAGATTCGTGAAGTACGAGGGCACTTCAAAAAGTTTATGGAAAAATATTAAAAGATAATACTACTTTTATAAAATTTGTTGGAAAATTTGGGACATAGAAAACTAAGCATTTCCCAATACCAACAACTAAAAATAAAGCAATTAATAACTCCTTAGAAAAATTAAAAAGTTGTGTGTTAGAAAAAAAACTGCAGTCTTAGTTCCCAACTTGGCTCAACCATGAACATACTTATATTATCATAAGAAGGTAAACACTAAATACTGATTTAACCAAAAATTGTGACAAAAATATAATGGGAAAGAGGAGAGATTAAAGTGGAGGATGTGAGTAGGAGGAGTTTAAAAGTGTTAACTTGCATTTTCTATAATATATTTAGATAGTGTTCAAAATAAAGAAATCAAGAATAACAGTATAAGCATTTTTGGTTAAAATCTAATATGGGGGTAAATGCATGTAGCTAAAAAAGTTGACATTGGTTGCTTCTGAGGATAGGGAGAGATGGGGGCAGTCCAGTGCTGATTTGGTTATAAATCTTCTGGTAATTTTGACTTTTTAGCCATGCACATGCATTACATTCATTTAAAATTTTTTAAAAAATTAAAAAGAAGAACCTGGATACAGCTTTCTTCCATCCAGTTTTTTACTCTGTGGAGAGAGGCTTGCTTGGGTCAGGTGCATTCACTCATCTGGGGATGTTTTAGAGGATGTCATAGGCACATCTTCCAGAGAATTCCTCAGCATCATCCCCTCACTATTGGTATTAGTAATTATCCTGTAACATGACGAGTGCTTAAGTAGCTGGGGCCAACAAGAGGGGCAGGATGGAAAGATGGTGGATAGACTGTGACCTATGCCTTCTTGGCCCTTCCATTTTGTCTCCTTGCCCTTATGAAGATGGAAGACTTGGGGCTGTGGTAACAGAGCAGATCCATGTACCACCTTAACGATCCTGCTTTTCTCCTTTATGACCTGTTGAGGGCTGAGTGATCGAGGGTAGGTGTGTTAAAACGTAGCCGCTAGCACAGCCATACCAACAAAGAAGAACAGGAGAAAAATTAGCCCCCACAGATGGTTTTTAAATCTGACCAAAGGAGAGGTCCTTTATTGCTGCCTCTGCTCTGGGTACAGGCTAAGATTTCTGATTTGCACCACGCTGTTCCGATAATTTGAAAGTTTCTGGCAACAGGTAGATAATCCTTTATGTCTCACAGAGCTGAAAGTTCACAAAGCACCAGCTGACTGTTATCACAAAAGCAAAGAACATCCCCATTTTATAGATGAAAAAGGTGAGATTTAAATTTATTTGCCCATCAAGCAAAATTTAATAGGCACCAACTATGAGGCAGGCACTTTCCTGGGCATGGAGATAAAAGAAGATGAAAGTCAAGATCCTTGTTTTCCATAAATGTATTGTAGGTAGGGATAGAAGTAAGAAATGTTACAGTGCTGCAGGTAAGCACAGTGGCAGAGATGTACAGGATGCCATGTGAGCACAGGAGAGGGGTTCTGACTCATTCATTCATCCATTCAACAAGTATTTATGTAGGACTCAGTGTTAAGTACTGACGGATGCTGGAGATATATCTGGGAAAAAACTAAATTTAGTCCTTGCATTCATGAAACTTAGAGTCGAGTCCAGGGGTTCTTGGCCGTGCATTGGAATCGCCAGGGGAGGTTTAAAGAGCCTCATGTCCTGGTTATCCCCATACCCACTGGATCTTGGGGTGAGGGAGAGATATCGGTGTCTGTGCTATCTAAAGCTCCCCAAGTGATACCAGTGTGCAGGCAAGGTTGAGACCCGTTAGCTGAAAGGAACAGACTGGCCAGAAATAAGTGCATAATGTCAAATGGTGACAAGTGTAATGGAGGAAACTCGCAGAGTGAAGTGATAGAGGGTTAATGGAGGAGGGATCTTGTATTAATCTGCTTCTGTTGCTTAAAACAGAATGCCCCAAACTGGATAATTTATAAAGAAATGAAATTTATTTCTTACAGTTTTGGAAGCTGGGAAGTTCAAAGTCCAAGGAACACATCTGGTGAAGGCCTTGTTATTGGTGGTGACTCTTTATGGTGTCCCTGGTGACCAGGGCATCCCATGGTGAGAATGGCTGAGCTAGAGAGAGAGCTAGCCTGCTTACTCACTCTCCTTATGAAGTCATCAGAACCAAGACCACACATTAAACCATCAGTGTATTAATCCATTCACAAGGGTACAGCCCTCACTATCTAATCACCTCCTAAAGGCTGCACCTTTCAATTTAGGAAATTAGGATTTCCCACCCTGTTAAAACTATTACAAGATAGATCAAGTGTCCAACACATGAACTTTTGTGGGGGGACACATTCAACTCACAACAGATCTACAGTGGCCACGTTGGCCACTGGAAGCTTCTCCGAAGACGGAATAATTAATTTGGTTCCTGAAAGGTAAGGATCCAGAAAGAGAATTCAGTAGGTGAGGAAGGAACATCTATGATCCTAAGAGCAGAGAACTTGGCCTGTGCCTCATCCCAGGAGGCCAAGAGGATGCAGGGCTGTGAGTCTCAGCCTTTGGTGTGTGAAGGGGGCCCAGTCTGTGGGCTGCAGAAG
>NW_007734597.1:36029-47546 GCF_000696425.1 Galeopterus variegatus | reverse complement strand
TTCCAGTGTGACTCTCTCTTGGAACACATCTCCAGCCTCCCTCACTCTGCTCTCTGTTCTTCTGCAAATCCTACTAAGGCACATTGGGAACTACAGGGGCTGAAGGTGGGTCTGATGTGTTCTCAAATCACTCAGCCTGCTGGTGTTTCAGTTTCCTTGTCTATGAAGTAGAGGTTGCTGGAGTCCATATCTCGTAGCTGTCATGAAGCTCTGATGGGACAATGCCTGACGTGGCTTAGTCCCCAGTGTGGATTAGAGTGCTCTGGGATGAGGAAGGGCAACTGGAGGTGGTGGATGCTTTCCTTAATTCTGCCGTGAAATCCTAAAGCAATGCCTCTGTCCAATGGGGAAGCCATACTGGGTTACAAAGAAAAGCTAGGTCGTAGGCAAGCTCCCTGTTTCTATAAGAAGGAAGGAATAAACAGCAATTCTTAAAAGTAAAATTCAGTTTTATCTACTAGAAAACCCTCAGTAAAATGTTTGAAATGTTTGAAAAAGTCAAAGAAAGACATAAAAAGGCAACCCATGATTCCATTTACCAAAGAGAACCATTGTTAAGATGTGAGTTCATTATTTCCAGTTGCTTTATTCATGCATAGACTTTTATTTCTCTGTTTTCCTTTTAGTTTTCAATTGCAATGATCAGACTGTCTAAAATATGTGGACCCTGATTTTTTTCATTTAACATTATAAGCTAAGCATTTCTTATATTTGACAGTGAGTAATATTTCTAGGATGCTCACTACTGTTCAGGAAGTTTCTTAAGAATATACGTAGATTATCTCATCCTACAAGGTGGATGTTATCTGGAGTGGGTGAAGTCAAGACTTAGAAAGACTCAGTAAGATGCCCAAGACTACACAGCTTATCAGTGGCAAAGCTGGGTTTGGGAAAAAACGTGTCTGACCAAACCCTGAGTGCTCAGTCCCCACCCACCCCTCCCTGCTAAGGACTGTCTTTTATGGGTTTTCATGTAGAAGCCAGGTTTTGTGGAGTTCTGGAGAATAGCCTCACTTGGGTTCCCTAGCCAGCAACTCTGTCTTTCCTTCTATATTCCCCCTGGGTGAATTCCAGAAAGGATCATCACTTCCAGACTCTCTTTCTGTTCTGCCTGTATCGAAAATTAGAGCTCAATTAATGCTAAGTACTGTTGCTGATTCAACAGTGTGATGCTTTTATGACTATTTCTTTTCTGAGAGTTACTCTTGAGAGTTTAACTATAGAAATGATTAAAAATTTTTTGGATCTCTCATGGCTTTGACGTGCCTATTGTACCTGCTGGTGTCTATTGTCCCTGCATAGATCTGGCCCTTTAAAATGTATCTGACCCTTTCCTACTTCCATGCATAGGATAAGGGACAAAAGTCATCTGGGAGAAAAAGCACCTTTCCCATGGTGTTCAGGATAATCCCCCAAAGCAGCTTGTACTGTTCTCTAATGACCTTAATTCTGACTTACCCCCTCAACTTGGCTTATTAGTCAGGACTTTTTTTGTTGAAAGTGAGAGAAAAACCAACCCAAAAGAGCTTAAGCCAACAGAAAACATTCTAGGGCTAACTTCAGGCACAGCTGAATCCAGGATCTAAGATAATGTTATCAGGTCCTGTATTTCTCCATCTCTTTGTTCTGCCCTTTTTTCTGTGTTGCCTCCATCTCTTTGTTCTGCCCTTTTTTCTGTGTTGCCTCCAATTCTAAATAGTTTGTTATGAGGGGAAGTCTGGCTTAACTCCTCCTGGCTCTGAGTTCAATAGAAAAGAGAGAGAAGGTATTTTAGATCCTTACCAAAATCAAGGTTAATTTTTCTCTTTCTCTCTTTTTTTTTTTTTCAAAGTTAGATTGGCTTTAGGTGGTAAGAAACATGTGTTAGGGGGGCATAGCTGTTCTCTGTGAGCCACTGCATGGATATTTTGCAAAAGTACTAGCATTTGCTGTAAAGTATGGCTGGGACATCTCCCAAATGTTCAGGACTTTCTAGACATGGCATCACTCAATTTGGGGTCTCAGGGGGTCTCTAGTTTGATCACCTTTTTCTGAGGGGGTTGGGAAGGAGGAAGGAATGGGGTGGGGTTAGAGAGAGAGAGAGAGAGAGAGAGAAAGAGAGACTGAGCATTCTCTATGGCCAGGCTCTGTACCAGCTGCCTGACTCATGCCCTTCCATTCAACCTTCTGAGTGACCATGAGAGGGAAGCATTTCCATCTCCATTTTAGTTGGAAAACTTGGACTCAGCCACTGAGTAAAAGAGCCTGGATTTAACCTCAGATTTGCTGACACTGAGCCTATGCCCTGAACTCAGCTTTCCTGCCTACAGGGGAGATGCTTAGCTAGAAGAGAAGACTCCACAGAAAGATGGCTACTAACTTCCAGAACCTGAAGATGGGAAGCAGAGTGTGGATCAAAGGTGGGTTGACCATGCAATTCACTCTCCTAGCTGGGACACCTTTGAGACTGAAAGGGGGGTGCTATTAATAATTGTACCAGAATAACAGGCATCCCCCGGGACTCCCCTGAGTTAAGCTGGAGGGTGTGGTCATTCTAACCAAAGGCAAATGTGTAAAGGTATAGAAAGACTATCTTGAGCTCGTTTTTGCAGATGAGGAAGCAGAGGCTCCACATTCCAGGGCTGGTGAATAGGGCAGCTGGCATTCTCTCCCACATCAGTATGATTCCCAAGCTCATGTTCTCTTTTTCCATTCCAACCTCCTGCCGTCTGAAGTCTTTGAATTCTGCTTCTCCAAAGCACAGCTCCCTGCTGGGGCTGGGGCATGGAGCCTGGTGTTGCCAAGAGTGACCTCCTCCGCCAGCATGTTAGGAACACCATCTTCTTTTCAAATCTGTTTATGCCCAGAGACATCCTGTCCCTGCTTCCCCACATGGAGGCTCCCTCTGTGCCCAGCCCTGCTGCACTTTCTCCAAATGCAGGAAGCCCTGCAGGTCTCTGGATTCTTGTTCCCCATGTCTATTCTTCACCCAGATCCTTCCTCATGCATCCATGTGTTCATCTGTTCAGTCAATAGTTTTTTAATCACTGCTTTAATTCACTGAACATTTATTGAGATATAACTCTGGGCCGGGACCTCTGTTAAATGCTGGGATTAAGAGAAGAATAAGGCACACATTCTCTGTCCTCAAGGAGCTCACAGAGTGCTGTGGGAGGCAGACAGCTCTCCTTATCCAATCCAGGAAGGGTTGGGGTCACAAGGAAGGGCGTGGAGGGTCAGTGACATTTTCTCGGATGAATAGGTAGCAGCACTAGGTAGTTACATCCATTTATCCAGTCCTTACCTATCTGCCTATCCATCCAACAAATGCACGTGAATGCGTTTGTCCTAATGAGTCCTAAGAGCTCAATGTAATGGTTTCCCAAATATTTAAGGTCTTCTACCCCCAGCCTCTGAGCCAGACGCTAAGTATAGGAGTGAACATGTCCCTATGGAACTTAGAGTCTACTGATCATGGGTCCCTAATTGTGCTGAGCATAGTAACTGCCTGGGGAATTTAGTAACCATGCAGACTCTCAGACCTCACTTCTGCAATTTTGGATCATTAAATCAGGAGAGCAACCTCAGAATCTTCACCGTTATGAAGCACTGCAGATGAGTTCAGGTAGCTCACACTTTCAAAAGCATTGCTCTAATTGAAGTCCAGTAGCCTTGAACGGTGAGAAAAAATTGAGAATAAGACAAGATCTTTCAGGTAGAGACACAGCAATAAAAATAAAAATCCCCCAAATGTGGAAGTACAGGGGTGTGTTTAGGGAGGGAAAAAGATTCAATGACCAGGTGATAGGGTGGATAGGATTGGGGCAAATATTAGGTGGTCTGAACTGAAAATGCTGGAAGGTAGATAGAAGCTAGACTTTGATTGCAGGGGTTGGAACTTGCGCTGACAAGTTTTGGCTTTATCTTACAGGCAGTTGGAAGTGTACAAGGTATTTTAAAGTCACTTTAAAAAAATCCCTGTGAAGTTCTACAAGATGGGGGACTCAGACATTTTCTGAATCTTTATGAGCTTTGATGCCTTTGTGAATGGCAATTTTCTACATCTGGGAATAGTAATTCTCAAGCGAATTAACTTTAGGCAATCTACCTTCAGGGTAATTTTAGGAACTTGATGCGATTAAGTGGCAGACAATGCTCAGTAAACAGTGATTTCCTTATTTATATTATCATTTGGGTCTCACAACATTCCTGAGAGGTAGGGACAGGTGTCTCACTGGGCGTGTAAGTTGAGGGGCCACTGAAGTGAATGTAAGCAGGGGAGATAGAAAGTTGGGGATATGAATACCTTATACCCAAAGCTAGTTTGTGTGAAGAGGGTGAAATAAAGGAAAATAATCAAACTTTGGGGGTCACGTATTCCACGCTTGGCTGTTAATAGAGTAGGCTCAGTTTTCAAAATGACCTTGGATTTATTAACAACAAGTATTCACAATAGTAACAACCCCCAGTAAAAGAGGTTTGCTCACATCCTCGGCCTTTGCAGCACCCTCTCCTCCCAGAGCTGCCGTCCCCCCTCCCTGTATTGCTCCCTGCTCCTGCCCAGTCTCTGCCGGAGGCTGCCTCCAGCCCAGGTCCCTGAGGGTCAGCCAGCAGTAGCTGCCAGAGGTCAGTCATCCTGGGCATCTCCTCTGCCATTTGGCTTCCAGAAGCCCTGCCTTTCCCAGCTTTCACCACCTCTTCATAGAAAGCGCCCCTGGATGCTCTTCTTCTCTGCCGGCAGGGTGCTGGGTTCTGGGAAAACTACCCTTGCTTACAGCGTCTGCATCTCTCACTAATGAATGAGTTGGGTGGGTGCCTAGAAGTCTATTAAAGTCATTGACTCATGAATTTTCTTTTTCTCCCTTGGCCTAAAGATTCCAACATCATCACATTATGCTTTGGTGGCTGCACTAGGTGATTCAGCAGAAGGGGGAAGCCTAGAGGGGAGGGGATGCAGGACCCCCAGGGCGATCTCCCTCTGTCCCTCCTCCCTTGGTGTTCTTGGGATGCCTGTGATGGGCCCAGCAAAGTAGGCCCAGTCATGTGGGACTGTGGTCCTTGCTCCCGTGGAATCCACAGTCCAGTGGAGAAGACTCACAGGTGAATGAGTGGCAGGAGGGAGTGAGTACACACACCTCTACTCACACACTGAGGCAGACACTGTCGGCCACCCACCCCGATGCCCTGGGATCCTCTGTGCTGTGCTGTGCTCCCCTCCTGCATCCAGGACCTGCCACTCTTCTTTGGAGGACAGCTCTTAGGCTACTGAAGCCACTCAGGAGACTGGCAGGGCCTAAGGATTTAGTGACTCTTAGTCTGTGACCAGTGACTGAGCTCCCTGTAGACTGGGACAATTATGCATCTACCTCATTAGGACTTCACCTGAAATTGCTCCCTTGCTTGGCTCCTTCCCTGTCCTGCCTCCTTTATCTGTTCAGTTTCTCCCGGAAGCATGCCCATGAGTTAATTATCACTTGTGCACACGTCCTCATCTCATAATATGCTTTAGTGGAATCCAACCTAGGGCAGATAGACCCAAGCGTACAGGCCTACATACACAAATATGAGCGAAGGAAAAAATGTCAGAAGAGGTGGCCTTATAGCCAAGTCCTTGGGAATGACTAATGTCACTAGGAAAAGAGACTAGAGAGAGAGGGGTATAGTCAAGGTGTATCTTTAGAATTCCCCACACCTAACTCCCACCTTCTCAAGGTCAAAACCAGAAGTCATCTGGCCTCAGGCATGTGACCTAGATGTGGCCAATCTGGCCCATCCATGCTGGACTTTCATTCTGGAGCAGGAGACACTAGATGACAGGGTTAGGGACCTATTTCTCTGGCTGTGGTGGCAGCAGAGGAGGTGATAGGAGTAGCAGGAGCCATGGTCTCTTCATTGGGGAAGTCCAGGGTAGCATGGGGTTGCTGCTGGAAGCCAAGCCCGTAGCCTGTTTCCTCAACCCTCCCTGTGATTCATTTGAATAAACTCCTTTTCTGCTCTATCAGCTATTCAGCTTCCATTGCTGCAACCAGGTATCAAGGGAAAAATGGAAGGAGGGAATTCCAGGTAGAAGAAAGTGTGTGCAAGTGCAGGGGGTGGGGTGGGGGACAAAAGGAAGAAGTGGCAGAGACAAGGAAGCCCAGCATGGACAGAGCTGGGACAGATGTCCAAGGACCGGGTTGCTGTTCTCTTTGCTATGCTAGTCCCGATTAAGCCGCTCACTCCTTCTGGCACCTCAGACAAATCATTTCTCTAAGGTTTCAAAGAAGCAGGCAGCAGGACTCACCCACTCCTGCTCAGGGCAATTTCCCCTCTGAGCTGTAAGTTGTGGTCTCAGTTTTGGAAAGGAAGGAAGGCTCACTCTGTGGCCAGAAGAAGATCTCATCGCTAGATAGTCAGATGGATCCACAGGACTCTGCATGAATCCTTAATGTGTGCCCTCGCACGGTCCCTCTGTCCGTACCTTGGATGGGTAGCAGGGGCTCTTTTCTGTAGTCAGCTCTCTCTTCCTCCTTTTCCTCCATAGTCCCTGACTCATTCAATTCCTCTGTCCTCTTCCAGGGTCCTGTTTCTTCCTCTTCTCACTCAGCTCCCATCAACCAGTCCCCTCCAGTTTTCCTCTCAGCAGAGCTGGTGGCTGGTGAACCAATGGAGAGATTCAAGTTCCTTAGCATCTTCCTAGGGAGAAGGTATATTGGGCAGGACTATGTTCAGTGGCACATGGGAAAGGCAAGGGCCTGGTGGCTCCAATGGAACAGCAGCTCACTTCTTTCTCATGCGAGCGAGTCCTTCAGAGGGCGCTGTGAGCTTATGTGAAGCTCCTTGACCTTCAGGGACTTGGGCTTCTTGTGGGGCCTCTGCTCCGTCAAGCGTGGCTTGCAGCTGCATGGTTCAGGAGAGCTTCCTGGGCTCTGGCAATCGTGTTTGCATTCCAGCCAGCAGGAAGAAGGAATAGCCAAAAGGGCACAGCCTCTTCCTTCAAAGACCCTTCTAGGAAGTTCCAGAGGACACCTCTGTGGCCAGAATTTAGTCACATGGCCACATGGCAAGAGGGTCTGGGAAGTGTCTTGGGCAGCCTGTGCTGCCCCAAAATCAGAGGTGAACTTCTGAGGCAGGAAAAGACAGCAAGTAGTAGGGGCCAATTCAGTCTCTGCCACAGTGGGGAGTAACAAAAATGGCATTGCTGGTCCAGCTTCAGAGCAAAATGTCAATGTGACAGACAAACTTCCTCTTGCTCATACTGATCATCCTCTGCATTGAAACTCTGGCAGCATGACAGGGAGAGCTCCTTAGTCTTTTCTCTGACTTACCATCTGATCCATCAGCCTAGCTTGGTGTTGGCCACGTTCTCCAGTGGGGTTGGGCGCAGGTGCACAGTGTTCTTCTCCAAGAAGCGTTTGGGGGAGGGTTGGGAAAGAGGCAAGGAAACCTCATCCCATCACCCTGAAGACATAATAACCTCAGTCTTTCCACATATGCCCCAGCCCAGTCTACTTTCATTGGCCTTCGGGCACCATACAAAATGCCAAGTGTAACTTTTCCTGGTCTAACCAAATTCTCCGACTGTTGTAGTGAGTGGAATAACTGTGCCATTGCCCAAGCCAGAAGCTCCCAGAGTCCTCTTCTCTCCCCAATCAACAACCACCCACTGAGCGCCAGAGTGTGTCCACACTCTCTCCATGTGTCAGTTTCCTGTGGCTGCCAAAACAAAATACCACAAACAGGGTGGCTTTAGACAGCAGAAAGTTATTGTCTCACAGTTCTGGAGGCCAGAAGTCCAAGATCAAAGTGTCAGCAAGGTTGATTCCTCCTGGAGGGCTGAGGGAAAGAGTGTTTCCTGCCCCTTCCTAGCTTCTGGCGTTCCTCAGCTTTTCTTGGTTTATAGATGAGTCACTCCAGTTTCTGCCTCCATCTTCTCATGGTGTTTTTCTCTGTGGGTCTTCACATGGTCTTCTAATGAGGACACCAGTAGTTGGATTTAGGGCCTTCCTTAACCCAGTATGACCTCATCTTAATTAATTACATCTGCAAAGACCCTACTTTCAAATAAGATCACATTCACAGGTTCCTGGTGTTAGGACTTCAACATGTCTTTTGTGGGGGGACATGATTTGGCTCATAACACTCTGAAATGACCCAGTGGGATCTCCCTGCATTTCTCCTCTGCCTCTGGTCTGTTAAGTCTCTATTGTACCTGCTCTAGACAGTTCTAAGAATCTCCTACCAGGTCTCAGCCTGCAGCCTCTCCCACATCTATTACGTACTCCACACAGCCACCTGTTCAAACTTTCAGAAAGGCACATGGACCAGGTAGTCTTCTGCTTAAAACCCACCACTTTAGAATGAAGTTCAGATACTTGGTATGAAGTTGAAACACCCTCCCTGTCAATGAGGCCTCAACCCTGCTTCCCAGACACATATGCTTTCCTACGCCCCTCCCCCCCGATCCCCACAACAGGTTTAATTGCTTGTCATTAGATTGCTCATCATTTCCTGCCAGCTCATGCACAGAGGCATTTCCACACCTCACTGAGGGGGCCCCCTCCATCTGAGGTGCTTTTCCACCCTTCTCCAGCCAGCCAACTCTTTCTCCAGCACTAGAGCCCAGCTGTAAGTCACCCGCCCTGTGACACTTCTCTTTGTTCATCTCCTGCCCTCACCTCAACTCCAAACAAGTCAAAGCACAATGTGCACACTTGCTAAGCTCCCTGCCACCCTGCACAGTGTTGACGGAGCGCACATCACTGTGCACTATGGGAACAAGCACCTGTCTCCAGCAGAGCATGAACTGCTTACTTTCAGGGGCTGAATCTCACTCATTTTCAAAGCCCCACTGTCTCTCCCAGCACATGACACATAACACACTCTATAGATGTCCGGAGGATGGATGTCCAGAGGATGGATGGATGAGGGGAGCTCTGATGAGTTTTCCTGAAAGTTTTGTTACAAACACGGCCTGGCTGTGAGTATCAGGAAACTTGACTCACTAAAATCCTAAATTTACAGCATAGGGTTGTGACCTGTAATATGTGATGTTGATATAATTTGTTACAACTTTCATTACTTTATTCAACACATAATTATTATACACAGATCCTGTAGATAGCAAAGTAACAAAGCTGAATTCATGTCTTTAAAATGCAACATTCTTCTGAGGTACAGTGAGAGAAAGGATGGCCTGAAGTTCCAGCTGATTCATACTCATTAAGAACAATATGAAGAGGCCCCAACAGCCAGGGTGATTTGGAAGCTCCTGGGATGCCCTGATGAGAAGCAACGGAAGCCTCCCAGAGATGAGAGATGCAAACTTTGAGCAGTCTCCACACCTCTTGGAGTCGATTGATTCAAAGTCCTAGAAGCCTCCAGAGGCTCATGCTGGCAAGAACCATGTTCACTCCCAGTCTTCAGAGGCCGGATAAGCGAGGAGAAATATGTGAGAGCAGAAATACATAAGAGAACTAACAGGCAGATTGAGGGGATGGGAGGGCAATTAAGGGGTTGGAGCAGTCATCAGCAAAAGGCTTGGAATGCAGCTCCAAGCTGAACCAGGGAGAATGTAGATATGCCTTACAGGCCCCGCATGCCGAGAGCAGAGGGCGCTGGATGCAGCGTGGAAGGGAAGCGTGGAGTGTTTTAAGAGGAAGGCTTTCTAATCTCACAGCCCCCAGGGAGCCCCCGGGGAGAATATTTCAAATTACAACTTCCCTCCTATAAACACTATTTTGATCACTATTCCTCCTCCTCCTCCAATAACTAACATTAATTTTGGCTTTTCCAAGGGGCATTCACAGATATTTTTAGATATTGTCCTTACGGAGAAATAAAGCTGGTCAGGGTTACACAGCCAGTTTGTGGCGAGATCAGGACAAGGGATGCAACATTCTGTTGGCCAGTGAAGTCTTTTTCAATTTATTATGAATGAGCTAATCATTCTCAGAATGATTTTGCTCTAGGAAGAAATATGTTTTTTTAATGTTTCACTGAAATATACATACATGTAGAAAATGCACATGTCAAGTGTACAAGCTGGATGAATTTTTGAACCTGTACATGCCTATGTAACCAGCACCCAGATGGAGAAAATAAACACAGCAGCACAAGGAAGGCCTCTGCTGCCCACTGCCAGGCTCTACCCCACCATGACCACTGCCTTCTTTGCCAACAATCTAAATTAATTTTTCCTGGTTTTGTGTATTACCTAAATAGAATCAAGAAGACCCTTGGGTCTAGCTTCTTTCATTCAACATTATGTTTGTGAGATTCTTCCATGTTATTGCATGTGGTTGTAGTTTTTTCATTCTCACTTCTGATAGTATTATATTATATGAAAATGCCACAATTTATTCATTCATTCTACACTGACGGGCACTTGGTTTGTTTTGAGTTTGGAGCTATTATAATGAGTTCTACTATGAACAATTTGAATTGGGTAAAGATATATATGCAGTTCTGAGGGACTCATACTTAGGAGTGGAATTGCTGGCTCAGGGTTGCATGTATTTTCCTTTATTAGATGCTGCCAAACAGATTTCCAGAGCAGTTGGACCAGGATGTTCCCACCAGCAATGCATGACCTTTTGTTGCTTGACTACCCCCAACACTTGCTCTTGTCCATCATTTTAGTTTTAGTCATTCTTGTAGGTTGTAGTGGTATCGCATTATAATTTTAATTTGAATCTCCTGATGACTAATGAAGCTGAGCACATTTCATATGTTTATTAAGTCCATGGTCAGTGTTTTAGTCAGCTCAGGCTGCTCTATCTAAATACCACAGACTAGATAGCTTAAACAACAAACATTATTTCTCATAGTTCTTGAGACTGAAAGTCTGAGATCAAGGTGCTGGCAGATCTGGGGTCTGACGAAGGCTCACTTCCCAGCTTGCAGACAGCTGCCTTTTTGGTGTATCCTCACATGGTGGAAAGAGCAAGAGCTCTCGTCTCTTCCTATTCTTATAAAGACATTAATCCCATCATGGGGTTTCACCCTCATGACCTCAGCTAAACTTAATTACCTCCCAAAGGCCCCACATCCTAACACCATCACATTGGGGGTTAGGGCTTCAGTATATGAACTGGGTGGGGAGGAGACACAAACATTTAATCCTTAACAGTCAGGAAAGGGCCTACTCTACATTTTCTGGGCACCAAAATCTTGACTGCAATTGTCAGTGGGAATCCACCTGTTCCAGCTATCAATTCAAAGGGAACTTGTAGGAATTCTTTAACACAGGAATATAAAAACACAAAAGAATTCATAAAATTACCTTAACCAAAACCAAATTCATCAAATTCCCTTAACTTAACTTGCTAAGATTTATTTAGCATTTACTCCATACCAGGTACTGCATTGGGGCTCTTTATCTTAAACTATATTATGAAAAGGACTTGGGACAATTTGTCAAACAGTGGAATGAACAGATATGCATGCATATGTTCACATGCAGGTGTGTGTGCACACACAATACACACCTGCACGGCGCAGTCCTGGTACTGCTTTCCTCTCTTCCTCACACTACCTTCCCAACCACAACTGCAAGAG
>NW_007734597.1:21567-34997 GCF_000696425.1 Galeopterus variegatus | reverse complement strand
CCACTAAGCCAGGGCTCCGCTGTGCAGGACAATTGGTGGCAGGTTTTCAGTGAATCTAAATTCATGTTCTTTTTATCAAAGAAATTGTTTTAAAGTAAAAGATGGCTTTAAAGTAAAGCTGTGTTTGCAGAAAGACCAGGTTCAGGAAAGAGAAGTGACCGGTTGGGGACAAAATCTGAATGATCTATGAGAAGGTAATATGCAATTATTTATAGAGTTCTTGAGACTTTTGCTTCAGTAATGAAAAACACAAAGAGGAAATTCACAAAGCTCATCTCCAATGCAAGATGAGATGGTATTTTCCTAATCAAATTCTTGGGGAAAATAACTAAGTTTCATTTCTCAGGAACTGTAGGGTTTCAGAGAAGGGCAACTTCCCCCAATCTTGGGGGAGGGTGGGTGGTATGGAAGCAGATTTCATCCTGGAACCCATCTTTGTTATAAATCCATAAATGGAGGGCAATATTTCTTCATGAGCTCCTTTTAAAAACCACGCAATTCGTAGTTAGAAGGCAAAAAAAAATTCGTCATTGTTCAGTTTCTTCTCTGACTTTGCTAATTGAAGCATTTCATTCAATGGGTCTCATGCCTAATTCCAGCCTTAAACCTGCATCAGTGTGATCTGATCACAACACATAGTCTGGCTTTTATTAGCATCAGCCTTTATCCTTCTCACTCAGAAACCATCCATGACTCCACATTGTCCAGAAGGACAAAGTCCTCACCCCTTGGGGTCTCATTTGAGGCCCCCAAAGTCAGGCCTCCATCTTTTCTTCCAAAATCTTGTCTCTCCCTCCCTGAGTTGCAGCCATAGCAGAAGGGGACTAGTTAGTCCTCTAGCTGGGAAACTCCTTCCCGCTTCGCTTCCAGTCTCCATACTTATGCACTGCCCCTGCCTCCATGGGAAGCCTCCTCCCCAGCCTATTGTCACCTGGTGTTTCCTGCTAGGCTTTCTTGGGGCTCTTTCATGTGCTTTGCTCTCTGCCTCTCAACTACATTGCAAACTTTTTGAGGAAGGCCTTTCTTCTCTATAGCCCCCTGATAGAAATGCCTGCCCCAAACCGCACCAGGTCATTTACGCAGGAGTGCTTGAGAGCACATTGAGCCAGACCAACCACACTCATTACATTTTGCAATAAAGAAAATGCTAATTATCCTGATTTGGTCATCATATGTTGTACGCAAAATACGCAAAAACCAACAGTCAACTCTTTACCCCACAAATGTGTATAATTGATTATGTTTCAATAAAAAACTTAATTCTTAATAATTTTTTTTTTTTACTTTGGGCAAGTTCTTTAGCAATAGGGAGCCTCAGTTTCTTCTTCTTTAACACGAGTAGGACAAAGTCTGTGGCATTCTCATGAGTGTTAGGAAAGAAATCTAATTCAACACAGTACCCAGCACATTATGAGTGCTAACAAGTACAAGCATACTTCGAAAAGGTCATGGAAAGATCTGTATTATCTTTTAATTGTATTTTTTCATGAGCTTTGAAAAGTACCCTTGTATCTGTGGACTTGTTGCCTTCTTCAATAGGTCCTCACATAAAATGGGCTACTATTCTGGCACCTGGCAATTTACCAATATCACAATATCCAGAATAAATATGGCATTACTGTCTACTTATTATCATTGTTTGTATATGGGAAATAAAAAACCACAGTATGTAAAATGAGGTGAGGGTGTGAGTGCTGCACAATTTTAAGCAAGGATGGAGCCCGGAGCAGAAAGAAGGTGCTGCTGGGGGATCTGACGACAGAGGATCTGCACTGAAGCTGTGCACGGGCGGCCCAGGAATCGACCCCTCATTCTTTTTCAGGCTTGAATCTGTGGAATGTCACCTTGCAGAAAAGCTGCAGAGTGCTGATGTTTTGAAGGATTTTCAGAATGTTCTCACCTGCTGTGAGGGTGGGGGGTGAGGGAAGTGAGCCGGAGAGCACATCAAACCCACGGCTGTCGGGAACGACAGGCAGGCAGGAGACTCGGTCTCACTGGACAAGTACTGATAATCTAAAGGCAAGATCTTTGCCATTTTGCTAGCTCAGGAAAAGACACTGAGGTTTTCACCAAAGTCAAAGCAGAAATAAAGACTTTCCCTGCCTGACAAGGAAAGAGTGACCCATTAAGCTAGAGATGGAGGCTTTGCTCTGGAGGGGTTGCCCGGGGCGAAATTGTGAACCTGCCTAACTTTGACTGTGGTTTCCTTCTCCCACACTAAGAGGAGAATTCAGAGCTGATCTGAGGTTAAGCCCAGAGTAAACCATGAGGTATTATTTGTGGGATGTGGGAAGGGACATCATCCAAAATCACCGCCCTAACTCTCAATTTCATCATTAAAAGTCATGCCCTTGAATACCCAAGTGATTTATTAACTCATTTAACAAATGTGTTTATTTATACCAGGCTGATACCATAAATAACACATTTACTATAAGCTAAGGCACAAAGAAGAATTAAGAAGGACCAAATAGAAATAAAGGCAGAAAATTATAGAGATAAAAATAATACAACTATGAAAGGAATCAGGGTCTATGCAACCCCTACAATTAAATCTAAAATTTGACTCTTGGCTGAGAAAACAAAATAGAAGACATCATCATTTATATGAGTTTTACTATCAGGGAGGAAAAATGTACATGTTAGCAGAATAAAGACTCTGAGAAGTCCGGTAGCAGATGAGAACAGCAACAGTAATAACAGCCATTTACTGCATTATTCCATTTATTACCTATGTTCCAGGCACTGTTCTATGTGCATTTCCTGCATTATCTCATTTTATCTCACAATAATCCATGGAGTGGAGTGTTGGATATAGCCAATTGGCACCTGGCACCACTGTCCCCTCCTCGTATGCCTTCTTGAAATGCAGAAGTTAGGACTCTGAAATGGCCTGGTCTATACTCTCTTGCACATGGGTTCTAGTTGAGAAAAAAGTTCCACCAGCAAGATGCCCTGTGATGAGATGGGGAAGGAGGAAGTGAGGCTGCAGCCATGCCCATTGTGTGCTGGCTATTTTCACTATCCAGTGGGCTTGGCTGAGGGGTTGCCACTATCCAGTGACCAGCTTGCGGTACAGTAGCAGTTGTGGTGGGGATAGCAACTAGACTGACTTTTTTAATGGGTAGGCTGTTGCAGATGACATTGGTGCCTTCCCGATCCCTGAATCGTAGCTACAGTGGTTGTTTAAGTAATGGCCTTATGATTCCTTATTCTTCTGACCTTGTAGAGATTGTGACTCCCTGGCAAGTCAATTTCAGTTTACTTTTTTTCTGAGAGTCACTCTTGTACGTTCAGCCTAGAATTTTCACCTCCAGCCTTTTCCAGAGACTTTTATAATCACCTAGTTCCTTATGCTGAATCCTTTTCTGCTTACAATAGCTGGCATGTTTTGTTTGCTACGCTGAACCTTGACTGACACAGGAAAGCACTAATATCATTCCTACTTTGTGGATGAAGAGACTGAGTCACAAAGCTTAAATAGTTTGCACCAAGTCAGAAAGCTAATAAATAGCCAAGTTAGGAGTCAAACCTGGTTCAGTGTGATGCCAAAATATAACTTCTTAATTTTGTTTAACCAGAATTTCTCAGACTGATTCCAGACACTGTTTCTGTGTAGCACCTATTAATAGTCCATGGGACCAATCTTCAATGAAACCACTTCCAGACATTTTTTTCGGCTTTTTTTTTTTTTTTTTTTTTTTCACACTGTGGGTTCTGGCCAGATGGGATCTGGCTGAGCCAGTGGTAGGAGAAGGAAGGGGATATATCCTCAAACTAGATTCTGGAAAAGTACTTGACTTAAAGCTGGTGAGAGAAAACACGGTCTAGCCAGCAGCACATAGAAGACTTTGGAATACAGAGCATGAGGTCAGAGTGGTCTATGTTTGAGGCGGGACTTTCAGTGTGTCTTGAGGATCATGAGTCACTTTCTGTGCTTTTGTTTCAGCATCCATAAAACAACAACACCTTTCACTCAGTGGTGTTTTGTAACAGAGATGATATTCACAGCCCTTTGGTCAGAATTCTTCCTGACGTGAGCCACGGATGTCCAATTCAAACTAGCTCAAGCAAAAAGCCAGGTACTTGACCCCCATCCATAAAACAACAACACCTTTCACTCAGTGGTGTTTTGTAACAGAGATGATATTCACAGCACTTTGGTCAGAATTCTTCCTGACGTGAGCCACGGATGTCCAATTCAAACTAGCTCAAGCAAAAAGCCAGGTACTTGACCCCCTGACTCTAGCCCACACCCTCATTCCTCCTGTTAACTGGAGGCCAGCCTCAGTGTATTGGTCTAGATCTCTCTCTACCTGCAGTGAAGTTTTATTTCAGGGGCTGCTTTGTCCTTCTGTGGCTCTGGGTCAGAATTTATTGAGTCCATTCAACTAGTTTCCTTACTACTAGTTTCCTTAACTTTGAATTTTGCAAAGAAGGGATGGGGTACTGATAGAATTTCTCTCTGGAGGCATCTGGACACATTGCACAAATTGGCTGCCTTCTCCCCAGAGCTCTGCATATGCAGGGGAGGGTAGACTTTGCTAAATCATATATACAAATGCTCCTGTAATTCATGGTACAACGGACATCTTGGGCTCTTCCTTGTTGAGGTTGGAGGTTGTTAAGAAGGAGATTGGGGGAAATAAAGAAAAGGAAGCAGAAGTATTGGGAAGAGGGGTAGAAAAGGCCTCTGCCCCAAACTTCATCTTATGATTTTTAGTTCGATGGATAAGACTGATGGAATTCAATGCTCAGTGAATAATAGGCATTCTCAGGAGGCTGCATGTTTTCCTCCTGGTCTTCCTGCCACCTTCTTCCCACTGGCTGTGTCCTGTGTGTGCTGACCCTCCCTCCACTCTCCTGCTCTGGGATTCATGGTCATTACATTTGAGCTAACTGCTTCAGGGGGACATGGAGTTTGACCCTGCCTGGAGGAGCCATTAAGTCCAATGCTGCCTCTGGGAAAGCTGCCCATGCTGCTACCTCACAGATCTTTCTGGGCTTCTCTGCCAGGCAGTGGGATGGATCTGGGGCCCTCATGGGCCCTGTGGCAGAGAGGGACACCTGATTACTTGTTAATTTGGATCATGCACTAGGACATCTGAAACAAGGGAAAGAGAAATGTCACTGTGGTGGGGGCGGTAGGGGGTGGACATAGCCCTGGAAGGAAGGAGACCCCAGCTAATGGCATGACCTTGGACAAGTCCTCTTGCCTCTCTGGGTCTGGATTTCCTCCTCTGTAAAATACAGAGGTTGGGCCACATGAGCTACAAAGTGCCTTCAACACCAGGGAGAGTGCTGTGGAATAGCTACCTTGCTCTGGATGCTTTATGAATATGGTCTCGCCTGGACTTTGCAGAGAGCCTGTGAGCTTCTGCCATTTCTGTCTTGTAATGTTGTGTAAGGAAGCACAGAGCTGTGCAGAGACTTGCCCTCAGGGAGAGCATGGTCTGCTGGGATCCCCACCCACCTCTGCTCACCTGGAAGTCTGCACCCTCCCCCAGGCCACCTGCCTCCTGAACCTTTCCCTGAAAGGTCACTATGCCAAGGGCCAACCAGAGAAGTTAGCTGGAATCTCAAGATGTTAGGGGTGATCTGTAGACTTGATTCCCTAGTTATCTAGGGTCTCTGCAAAAGATGGAGAAGAAACAGGGGAGGGGGATAGGTAGAGAGAAAGGAGAAGAAGAGGAGGGAGAGGAGGAGGAAGAAGAAGGTGCTGGGGACTTTTGGTCATCATCCTTTCAACCTGCAGCTGGAGGAAAAATGGACATCTGAGTCCATTCCTCCACCTTAAGACACTGAGCCAGTGGGTGAGAGTCTCCGTCGGGTTCAGGGCCCTGCAGGACTGTGGGGTCTTATTATTAAGGGCTTGACTGTCTCCTCATCCAAACTCTGGACCACATGAGAAAGGAGACCAAGGAGAGGAGAAATGGCAGAGTTCCAGAATCATAGAAAGTTGCCACTGTCTGTCCTGCCTGTGGTTTTGGGGACCTCGTCCTGATGTGGTCCTGGGCAGCTGCTTTCTTTATTTCTGAAGATGAGGCTTACCACCTCTTCTGCTCTCTCTGGTAGGCAGAATAACAGCCCCCAGAGATGTCCATGTCTGTACCCTGGAACCTGTGGATAATTAGACTATATGGTAAAAGGGAACTAGCTTGCAGATGGAATTAAGTTTGCTAATCAGCTAACCTTAAAATGGGGAAACTATCCTATAATATCTGGGTGGGCCCAACTGCAACCACAATGTAACCACAAGGGTCCGGAAAAGTAGAAAAAATAGGCAGAAGATGGTCATAGTGATGCCATGTGAGAACTACTTGACCCTCCACTGCTGACTGAAGATGCAGGAAGAGGCCACCAGCCAAGGAATGCAAGTGGCCTCTAGAAGCTGGAAAAGGCAAGCAAACAGATTCGCCCCTAGAGTCTCCAGAAAGGAACACAGACCTGTCAACACCTTCATTTTAGCCTGGTGAGACCCAGTTTGGACTTCGGAACTACTGAACCATAAGATAATGAATTTGTGTTGTTTTAAGCTGCTACATTTGTGGTAATTTGTTACAGCAGCAATGGGAAACTAATACATTCTCCAAGCCCTGGTCTTCCACATGGGCTTGTCCTCCCTTCCCCCCTGTCTGTGGGTCCCTCATCTTAAGATGTAACCCAGACAGAACTATTTCTGGGCCATCACAATAACGGTTCCCTTTGGGCACATCCTCTCAGTGCTGGGAGGGAAAATGGCTTTCTCGTCTGGCCCTTCGAAGCCACTGTCTCTCCTATCTCACCTCCCCATCCTGGCATCACCACTGTCACTGCAGGCTTGTGGAATCTCTCCCTGTCCCTTAACCCTGACTGTCTACTTTCTAAGTGGACAAACTTGAACAGGCCTCAGTTTCAGTAGAGGAGAGCTATGAGTTTTACTTCCCAGCATCCATTTGCCTTTCTCCCAGTAACACTTTTCCACATTTCTTCTGGAGCGTCCCTCCTGTCCCAGGCTCAGTGCACATGCTTGGGAAGAGTAACTCTACCTCTGGCTGCAAGAGTGGGCATGTGACCAAATCTGGCCAGTTTCATCCCTACATTCTACTAGCCAGAGTATTGGTTCAAAAATGCCAAGTGAGAGCTAATAGTCTGCAAAGGGACATTTGTAAGAGCTACCAAGAACGAAGAATGTACCCTTTCCCTCTCAGTTAGCAAGGCATAAGGACAAGAGATGGGGGCTGATCAGTACCACCATGTGGAGCTTTGGGGCAAAGCCAATGCAGAGGAAGTTCAAGTTAAGAGACGGAGGGCAAATAAGTCCCAATGATATCAGGTTAGCTCCTGGATTCAACCGTTCCTGAAGCCAAACTATCTCCTGAACTTTTGATTTCTCATGTCTATAAATTTCCTTTAATGCTTAACACAATTTATTAGTTTTCTGTTACTTGCAATGAAAAACATCTTACTTGAAATTTGATTGTCTGTCAGGCAAAACTGTTGTCACTACTTCTTGCTGTTGAGAGAAAAAGTAGATGTGACTATAGGTGTGGCAGTACTGTATAATGTGCAGCACAGAGGGAGTCACTCTGGTGACATCCTTTGCTGCAAGTGAATCTGTGGCCATGGGGCAGGTGACACTAACTGGCCCACAGGAGGGTCAGTCTCAGGGCCTTGCTGTTAACACAGACCTCTCCTCTATGAAAGCATGAGAAATACTCCAGATTTGGGCAAAGGTATCCTGCAGATCCATAAGGAAGACAATGAGGTGTTTTACCAAAAGAGTAAAGAATCACAAGTTTCATACAGCAGGTATTAAGCAGCAAGACGAAGTGTCAGGAGGACCATGAAGCCAGGCAATGCTGACCTGTATTCTCTGTGCTGGTGAACTGTGGGAGACAGACAGCTCCAGAGGAAAAGGCATTTTGTCATTCATCTGTCATGTCTCTGCTGCTGTTCACACGCTCAGCTCAGACAGACAGCCTGCCTTATGGCTTCACTCGCTCTGAATTTTTGAGGGAAAAATGGCCATTGTATTACGATGGTACCTTTGTCCCTGAGAACTAATAGACAGGACTGTGCATCTCACTTGAACAGGGGCCGGGCTGGAGGAGTAGTGAGGAAAGGGAATGGGAAGGAGGCCAGCACGGGAGAGGAGGAGGGACGCAGACAGGGGGCAAGAAAGGGGCAAGAGAGGCAAGAAGAAAGAAACAAAAAGAAAGGAGGATGAGAGACAGAAAGCACAAAAGGAAGTGCAGGAGAGGGGCTGTGCCAGCCTCTTGAAGAAAGCAGAGGATGGACTTCTGCACGGAGCTCCTTCTCGGTGTCTCCCGGGCTGCACGGCACGTGGGCACAGACACTCCGCAGGCTGAGAAGGAAGAGAGAAAAGCACTGTGGCTGGTGCAGGGATGGAACGTGGTGCAGGGATGCCAGAGGGTGGACTGAAACTCCACAGAGACTTCAGCAAAGAATGAGGTGGCTGCTTGGGTCAGTTACTTCAGAGGAATGAGGGGGAAAGGGGCGAAGTGGAACATAGGTGCTTGATAAGTACAATTCCCTTCCTTTCAAGGCCCATTTGATCCAGAATCGCACTTTCCCACCTCCTCCCAGTATCCTCTCTTTGTAAAAAGTTGTGCTTGCCACCCTTAATCAAGCAATGAAGCCAGGAAGGAACGGAAGCTGTGGGTCTTCACAGCACTGATGATTTGCCAGGACACCTCCAGCTGTGCCCATGACCTTGACACCAAATGTCCTGTGATGAAGGAATGAACATCCCTAAAGAAGAGGTGCCAGATGCACCTTTAACAGGGCTGTTAAGTAACAAGGGTGTCAACTGATTTCTTAAAAGCCTCACCCTATAGGCTCATCTGCTTTCGTAAGTAATTGTCATTCCCACTATTTTGAAGAAGGAAGATGAGGGACTGCCTCTGAGTGTAATTAAGACAGAAACTCATTTTCTGCACCCTGTGCCCTGCAGGTGGGTCATGAAGGAAGTGGGCTTACCTCAGGAGTGACCAAATCAAGGGAGGAGAAACCCGAGGGGAAAAGCCATCCCACGCTTGGACGTGGCACGTCTCAGCATAGAATATGACGCGAGACACTGCCTCTTCTCTTCTGTTCCATCCCATCCCCAAACAATCTCAGTTCAGGTTTTCTTGGCATTTTTCACTCCATATTTTACAAATGTTTCTAGAATGATATATCAGTTTTAGATAAATTTTAACTTCTCCCCTGAGTAGCTCTGCAAGCTGGAGTCCATTTTTTGAACTGTTATGAACCTCAGTTTTCCCATCAACAAAATGGGGTTAATTCTTATTGACAAAGATTCTCTCCTTACCTAAACTTTAAACAGCCTTCTCTGAGCCCTCTTTCTGACTAGGCCTCATCCTTGGGCCCTATCCTAGCCTGCCGAGGCCAGTTCTAGCAAAGAATCCTGCCAAGTCCATTTACTGAGCACCTCCCCACTCTTGATATCTGGCCTCTGTTCATATCTGATCAGTTCCTCATCCCCCGTCCCTGATGACTAAGTCCTTGGCCTGCCTTTAGCAAACATTCTATTAGGCTGGTTTAGCAAGAATCCCCCTACCCTTGATATTTCCTCTTAGTAATTTTCCATCCATTGACTCCCTCACTCTGCTTGTTGGCTGTAAATCCCCAGATGTCTTTTCTGTATTCAGAGTGGAGATCAGTTTTACTGAAACTTCTCTCCCTGTTGCAATAGTACTGAATAAAATCTGTCTTTACCACCTTTACCTAGAGTCTGGCTCTGTTTCTCTTCAACACTAACTCATAAGATGATTTATAGGATCAAAAGATATGACTCATTTGTAGCCTGAAATCTATTTATTTATTATTTATTTATTTTACCAATTTAAGGGATAACATTTCATCCAAAGTCCATGGATGTCTTACTCACTAGGTAACCATATTAGGAAAAGGGACCTTTATTCAGCCAGCTTCCACACCTCACAGTGTGTTCTGACAAAGACAGAGGCAGAGTTATCTCCTCGAGGCTACTTTTGGGAGCTGGATACTCAGTTTTGCTCATTGAAACTTGGACTGTGTATGTATGTTTGGGGGAAGTTTGGAGGATAGTAGCATCTACCCTAAGCCCATAGAAACTGATGTGGAGTGGAGTTATCCTAAGGTCATGTGGATTAGGATGAGTAATTCCAGCTAAGTGAGTCTTAGTTTTCTCTTCTGCCCATCAGTAATGAGAATAACCCCAGGTAGCTCACAGGCCTGGGGCCTGTGTGACACATGGCTAAGGTGACCTCTGGATAGAATCCTAAGGTCATGTGGATTAGGATGAGTAATTCCAGCTAAGTGAGTCTTAGTTTTCTCTTCCGCCCATCAGTAATGAGAATAACCCCAGGTAGCTCACAGGCCTGGGGCCTGTGTGACACATGGCTAAGGTGACCTCTGGATAGGGATGTAGGCTCCTTCCTTCTTCCTCTTCAGCCTTCCCACGTTTTCATGAGGAGCAGTCTGGGTCAAGGCAAGAAATACTGTCTTCCTAATTTGGGGACACTGATTGGGTCATATTTTCTGGAGGTGATGTGAACAAAGGTGATGAAATGTTCAGGGAATATGTGTGGTTTCTTGACCTTTTCTGGCTGCGTAGCCGGAGAGACTGAGGTGGTAGGCTGGGTGAGAATGGTCTTTTTGCAGAAGAGAAGAATGTGCAGCATTCTTTTCCGCTTCTCTCTTTCCCTTCCCGAGGCTGGAATGACGCCGGTGCGTGAGGCTCTTGCACAGTTCTCTGTCCTCTTTCCTCTTCTCTCTTCACTCCTGCCCCGGTGAGTGAAGGCTCATCTTGTCCCCTGTGTGTCTTCCTTTCACCTTCAATTTGTTCTGTCTTTGGCCCTCCATTCCCTTCTCCAATCTCTTCCCTCCCAGGTCTATTCCCCTCTAGGTACTGAGGTGAATGGTGTCTTGTTTTTTCTTGTTCCATTTGGTTTGTCACCGATGGGGGTGCTTTTGACTGTTCTGTTTCATCTTTAGTGAAAAAATAGAAGAGCTAGGTGTGGCTTTAGAAGAAAAACAGGCTCAAAAGATAAAATGTCCAACATTTCCTAACTAATTTTTTTCTGATATTTGCTTTCATATCTCTAATTGACATCCTTACATGGCCTCTTCTTGATTTATTATTGTTGTTGTTGTTATTTTTGTTTTATTAAATTCCCTTTTTGCAAGAGGCGACCTTACATCTTTTTTTTTTTATCACCACCCTCCATTGTATTAGTCCACTTCTGTTGCTTATAACAAAATACAGAGAACTGGGTGATTTATAAGAAAATGAAATTTATTGCTTACAGTTCAGAGGCTGGGAAGTCCAAAGTCCGGGGAACACACCTGGTGAAGGTTTTCTTTGGTGGTGACTTTACAGCAATGCAGGGGTCCCACATGGCAGAAAATGGTGGAGCGGAGAGAGAGAAGAGACTCTCACATGCTCTCCCTTTAAAGCCCTCAGAACCATGCCCCTGACCACGATTATTAATCTATTCACTACGACGTGGTCCTACAATCTAGTCACCTCTTCAAGGCCACACCTTTCAACCACCCCAGTAGAATTTCCCAACCTCTTAGCACTTTCATGGTGGGGTCAAAGCCTCCAACACTTTAAACTTTGGGGCAACACAGCTCAATCCATAACACCCATTATGTGCAAGGATCCTCAACATATGCAAATGTCCTGTTCCATAAGCCTCCAGAATTGTACTTTTGGTAAAAACAATACTCGGTTTTTACATTATTATGACTATAGAAATACTATTTATAATTGAAGCTATATGGTACCACAATTAATTTTCTTTAATTATACAACGTTTTATTGTCCCTAGAATTAATAAGTACTCGCCATTTTGTTTACTTAATCTTCTCTGTGCCTATCACTGATTTGACCTACAACTCCTCACCAATTGCCTAAGGCCCCTCTCAAGATGTTTAAGCCTACTGGGTGTTCTATCAATTTCATCTTTTTGGAAAATGCTTTTCTGGAGCCTTGCAGTTGAGCTAATCGGGATGCATTGGCCCCTTACCCAGTGTCCGGAGGCCAACCCGTGCTGGGCTCTTCTTTTTATGTCACCTCTGGATCACTCTGCCTCTCTTGCTCTGTCTCCCACAGTCCATGCTTTTCCTTCTTGGTCTATGCCCTCGCTTGAGTCAATCATCACGTACTCCAGCAGCTTTCTGACAGAGGGTACGGGGAAGATCAATTTTTTGAGAACGTCAATGCTTGCAAATGTCTTCATTCCACCCTCACACTGTATTGAGAGTGTATAATTTTAAGTTGGGTACAATTTTATTTGACGATATTGAGGCATTCCTCCATTGTTTTCTAGCTTCAAGTATTGCCCTTGAAAAATCTAAACTAATCCTGATTACTAATTTTTTAGTACATGATCTATTTTGTTTTTCTCTTCAGAAGCTTATATGATGATGTCTTGTCATCATTTCTCTGAACTTTCTTAATGACATGACTGGGTTGAATTTCTTTTAATCCATTGAGCTGGGTTGCTGGTGAGTCTTTTCAATCCAGAGACCAACATGTTCAGTTCTAGAAAATTTTCTTGAAATATTTTTTTAGATGATTTTCTCCCCTATGGTTTCTCTAATCACTCTTTCTGGAATGCCTACTATTTGGATATTAAACCTCCTGGACTAGATTTTAAATATATATATATGTATAATATTATATGTGTATATTAATATATATGTTACATATATTACTATGTGCTCATATGTATAAACTACATAACTATATATAGATATATTACTCTATGTAGTAATATAGTAACAGAACTATATATTTTACTATTTCTTTATTTGTTTTGTTTTCTGGGAAATTTCCTCAGTGTCCAGTCCTGCTATTGAGGTTTTACTCTAGCCTACCATGGTCTTAATTTGTATTAGCTCTTTTGCATTTTCTAAATATTTCTTTCAAAAATGGTGTTTTGTTATTGTTTTATGAAAGCATTAGTTTCTCATTATGTCTCTGGAGATACTAGTGAAAATTTCATGAGGTTTTTCTCCTTGCATAGTTTCTGTTTTATGTTTTCTCTAAATTGTTTTGTTCTGATTACTGTCTTTTGTGTGAGAAAATTTTCTCAAATATGTCTGTGGCAATCTTAGGCTATCCACTCATATTTAAGGGAGGAAACTTTAAAGAGCCAAATGAAAGTTTTGAGCCCATGGGTGGGGCTGGTGGACACTGATTTACCATGGAGTGATATAACCGAACCACTTTCTCAGAGAAATCTCTGATATCAATATCTTTAGTCTTTCTCCTTGGGTTCATCATATTATCCAGCGAAAAATATTTTGGACCTCCCGCCTTGAGACTCCAGGCCTGGCTGCTCCGGTCTGGGAGCATTCAGTACGCACACATTAACTTAACCACCTTCCCCTTGTTCTCAGTAAGTCTCCCCTGCCCTCAACTGTCTCCAGTC
>NW_007734597.1:16099-20567 GCF_000696425.1 Galeopterus variegatus | reverse complement strand
GTCTCCAGTCCAGCAGCCTCTGTGTGAAGCTCCAGTCTTCTGTCAGGATGAATGAAAAACAGTCCCCCATGGCACTCCAGGACCTAAACAAATCCTAAAACAGAATTCCAGGGGCCTTACAGTTCTGACTTCACCTTTGCTCTCAATTCTAGAGTATTTTGTGGGTTCTGAGGTGTTGCTCAAGATACTCTGTGAATTTAACCATCGATAGCTTAGAATTCAGCTTTGTGAAGTTTTCTAGGTTAATAAGCACTCACCCATCTGCTTTATAACTCCCAATTTTTTTTCCTGTTGTCTCTTCTTCCGTTTTCTTTATGCATATCAATTTCTACCATTTTAGAAATCCCTTTTCTGTCTCCTCAGTGGTTGAGTGGTTTTTTGATTTTGGTTTTGTTTTTTTGGTGGGGGGCTGGGGCAGAAATAAATGTGTGCTCAATAGTCATCCTTACCTGGCAGGCTACGTTATTTTTTAAAGAGATAAACAATACTCCAGTGGACTTTCTCTCTTGCCCTTCATGCCCTCTGGGGATGTATGTGCCTGGTGTTGGCAGTACTTTGGTGGAAATGCTGAAAAACAATAAAGCGATACTGCACAGGTGTTACTCTCCTCACTTCTGCTGTGGTTTCTGTCGAAGGTAAATATTCAGCTAATATGAGTGACAAATTGAATTCTCTCTCCATTTCCTCATCTTCACCTCCTACAGTAAAGAGCCCTTAGAAATATGATTACATGTTGGCCAGGTAGACTTTTAAGACAATTAATTTAAATGTCAGTGTCGACTTAATGTCAGGCTGTAAAGTTAGAATTTTTTTTTCCATTCAAAATGTCAACCACTCCCTCTCTATGATTGGTAGGAGATCGGAAATGACTTATGTAGATAAATATATATCCAGGGTAAACTCCTAGAGAATGTGATTTAAGAGTGGAGAGAGGGGCCACTTGGTTAAAACTGTGACAGCAAATGGTATAAAAATCACGGTAATTATGTCCACTTAACTTACAAGGTGCAATAGCCACTGTTATAGGACATGAGCAATCACATCTCTGGCATTGGACCAGAAGGTATCTGGACACGGCTACCGGGCTTGGGAGTGAGTCGAGAGGAGGGGGCTGTTTTGCTGGGTGAGAGGACACTGAACCCCAGAGGCAGCCTGAGGGAAGCAATCCAGGGTAGACTCAGGCAGGAGCAGAGTTGGTAGCAGGGGAGATAATTACACAAAGGGTGAGGTTCTGCTATGAACAGGAGTAGGCCTGATTCAGGTGATTCCTAGGATAGCTGAGCCCAGGATGAGCAGAGGCCACAGCTATCGACTGGGGTCAATTCAGGACCGAGAATATGAAAAGCAAGTGAGCCCTGAAGCCTCCTTTGCCAACTGCTGGCCATTTTGCCCAGGCCGTTTCAGTCACTTACTGAAGCATCCACAGCCTGGATGACCAGGGAGAACGTTTAAAGAAGGAGAAAGCTATTTATTAAAAAGGTATCAGAGAACATGGATTTTCATAGGATCACTGAGAGAACTTAACAGGCCTGAGAGTGTGTGTAATGACCTAACAAAAATACTGGTGTTAACAACCATGTCTAACCTCAAGAACACAACACCTTGGGGTTGCAGATATCCATTGAGTAAGGGATTTTTTCAAGTAACCAGTATTACTGTATCTCACCACAGTCTCTCTCCCTTTCTCTGTTTCCTTCTTTCTCTCTCTCTCCATCTCTCTGTCCCTTTCCATGCCTCTGATATCTGTCTCTCTCTGTCTTTCTCTTCTCCCCGTTTCTCTCTGTATCTCTGTATTTCTGTCTCTGCCTCTCTGTCTCTGATGTCTGTCTTTATGTCCATCTGACTGTCTCTCTCTCTCTCCTCCTCTCTGTATCTCTGTCTCTGTCTCTTTCTCTCTGTCTCTCACTCTGCTTCCCTATGTCAGGGTTTGTAAAAGAGCAAACAACTTTGCATGGAACCTCCAATTCTGTTCTGTTAATTACTAGGTGGTAAACAGATATTTTTAAATATTAATGAAAGTGCCTCCCAGTATTTCCATGACTTCTTGGAAGGGATAACTCCAACAAAGACAAAAAAAAAAAGAAGTTTTCCTGGATTTTAAGTTCTAAAAACTATGCATTCTGAGGAATGGGGGGGGAGAGGGGGAACTTTGGTAAAAATAATAGATCAAAGAAATAGATGAAGATCCAAATCGTCTACTATTTTCATAAACCTAGGTTAAAACTTTCTAGTTTGAAAAAAGAAAACAATAAGAGGGAAAACACTTTGAACTCCAGGGGGTCCCTAATATGGGGCTCTGTACCCTTCTCCTAGCTTCATCTGGACCTCAGTCTTGTTGATTTGGAAGAAGTGACAGACTGTTGAGTATCTCCCAATATTCATCCTCCATTTTTCTCAGCAATAGCATTTTAAATCATCTGTAAATGTCTTTCTTTTGTCCTCACTCTTAAAGAATATTTTTGCTGGAATAGAATTCTGGGTTAGGATTCCACACCACCCCCCTCACCCTGCCTTTACATACATTATTCCACTGTGTTCCTGGTGAAAAGTCAGCAGAAATTTGAATTTTTTTTTTTTTTTTTTAAATTACTTTGTCTTTCTCCTTTGGCTGATTTCAAGATTTTCTCTTTATTTTTGTGTTTTTAGCAATTTTCCTATAATGTTCCTGGGAGTGGTTGGCTTTAGGGTTTCTTGGGATTTTAGAATCTGCATTTGTGTATTTCACCAAATTAAAAAAAAAATGAACCATTATTTCTTAATTTTTTCTCCCTCACTTTCTATCTTTTCTTTTCCTTCTAGAACTCCAGTTACATGTATATTACAATGTCATTGTCCAACAAGTTACTGAAGCTCTGCTCATTTTTTAAAAGCCCATTTTTTCCCTCTCTTTCTGCTTTTCAGATTAGCTAACTTCTATATCCATTAATTGTGTTTTCTCTTGCAGATGGGTCGCCTTTTTGGATTGCATTCTGTAATTTTGGATTGTATTCTGAAGTGATACATTGTGTAGACTATGAATTCTATATTCTTCCAAAGTACATTGATTTTTTTCCTTCCTCTTTACTTTCTTTTCTCCTTCCTTCCTTCCTTCCTTCCTTCCTTCCTTCCTTCCTTCCTTCCTTCCTTTCTTTCTTTCTTTCTTTTAGCAACAAGCTCAGTTGGCTCAGCTCAAACTTCAAAGTCTGCTTCACCTGCCATGGGCAGCAGTTGAAATAAATATTCAGTTCTTTTAAAATTAGCTGAGCTGCTTGAAGGCTGCTCCATGCATGTAGTTCAGGCATCCACCAAGGATTAAGAAAGAGTTTATATACAGAATTGAAGATCTCTCTCTCTGAAAATCTTCTTTCTAGAACTTTTCCTTTCTTTCCAGTTGCTATGATTGCCTTGAACTCTGTCCTCTTTCTCTTCAACAAGACTCTGGGTTTTTATCTGAATTTTTGACACACTTAGAACTGACTGGATCCATCCTCAGACAAAAATTCATAAAACTGGGAAACTCATGCAGTGTCATTCTATTTTTCCACATTGAGTCTACCTTCTGCCTGCTCTTGGTCACTTTCCAATATCTTCAGGTAGCTGTTTTATTTGTGTTTTGCGTGTGTGTGTGTGTGTGTGTGTGTATTTACCAATCTATCTTTATCTATATGTATATCTTTATTTCTATCTCTATCTATCCATCCATCTTTCTCCAGAAGTTATAGTTATTATCTACCAGGAAATTGGTCCAGTATAATACAAGCTACTTCAACTTAACTAGAAGCAGAACTGTAAAACTGAGTTTTACCAGGCAGCAAAATATTATGTCTAAGCCAAAGAAGAACAAACTATGACTACACTTTTTTAAAAAAAACTTATTGTTTATGGCTGCTTTTAAGCTATGACAATGGAATTGAATATTTCTAACAGAGAGGTGCAAAGCCAAGTAGCCCACAAAATCTAAAATATTTACTCTCTGGCACTTCAGAGAAAAAAGTTTGCTAATCCCTAATCTACAGGAACGGATAAACTATTTCCTAAGCAATTATACATAAATACTACTTTTTACTAGGATTTTGAAGAGAATTAGATAATAGAAAGTTTAATGTTATATTTTCTGGCAAGAATTTGGGCTAGAAACAGTGTAGGTTGTTGATTAAATGAATGTCTGTATGCTTTGATCGATGGAGTGAGAGCTGGTGGCTGCAATTTTAACCAAGTTTACATAGGCAGTGAGGTCAGAACATGAGTCTCGCCTAGGCCACCTTTCTCCAAGATTTGCAGCTTGATACCTGCAGAACTTCCTCATTCTTAGAGAAAAAAGTTTTTCTTTTCTTTTTTCTTTTTATTGTACATTTATGATTTAATTATTCCAAAGGAAAAAATGCAGAACTTCCTCATTCTTAGAGAAAAACGTTTTTCTAATTCTGCCTTTCTTGAAGCTTTGTGGAGAGAGCAATTAAGACTCTGACTTGAGCCCCTCTCTTGAATC